>NC_137813.1:2758435-2763435 GCF_963921795.1 Nannobrachium achirus | reverse complement strand
ATTTCATGGTGTCTGACCATGGGAGACTCAATGGAATAGCTAATTTTATTATTGGGTGTGTCTGGACCTTTATTGTGCATATTTGCAAGATGGTGGATTCCCAAAATAGAGCTTTAACATAATTTCTACCATGATTGTTGACTGCTTTTGCAAATACAAGCAATATGAATCCATTTGCTAAGATTTATGGCACAGAAGGGACTTATACCTGTATTATTCTTGAGTTTGCATGTTGTCAAAATGGCTGTAAACGAGATATTATACTTCCTGTCCGATTCTACTGTATGTAGTTGTAGCAATGACTTCAGATAAAATCAGAGACCAAAACAATGTATCTTAGAATTTGTTTTCTATTAAAAAAATTAATAAAAAAAGAGAGAGATTATCTCAATGAAATGAATGCAACTGCCTTTTTGGGTCTTTCACACATAGACATGCACATGCTTTCCAACAACTTCAGCTTCAGGGAAATTATAATGAACACATGATTAAAACAGGCTGCATTATAATGCAAATAATTGCTAGTCACTATCACTGTCATGTGTACCTATCCTGCTGCATCTTGTCTCCAGTCCTTGGCAACGACACCCCAAGTAGCATGCAATTCCCTTCTTCGCACATGAACAGTTTTTCTGGCAGCCTTTGATACAGCTACATGATATTGCCTTGTCCATTGATATAGGCCAGGCTGGCTCTGTAGATGGACAGGGGACTGCCTTCCCATGGCGGCAGCATGATATAGGCATCTATATCATGCTGCCACCCACCTCCTAGACCTTCCAGAGCTGTGGGTGAGAACAGAGCAGGATGCATATCTTCCTATCCATCACATGGTCTCAGCCCTTGGACTCGCACAGTGTCATGCCCTGCCCTTTATTCACAGCCTGAGTGGCAGAGATACCACCAGCTATCCCTTTTTCACTGGAAAGAAGGCATGGTTCAAGACCAGCATGGGTCTAGATCTCCCTGCACTTCAGGAGTTTGGTGAAAATTCCTCTTATTCCCTCTCAGAGGATGTCAAGAATCAGGCTAGAGACCTCACAATAGCTGTATATGCATCAAAAGCTGACCATTCGGAGGACTTTGACCTGGCAAAGCTGAGAGTGTACAAGTTCCTAAATAACCGATCAACCCTGTTGAAGCTGCTGCCACCTACAGAAAATGCCTTTGGCCTGCACCTGAAAAGAGCTGCTCTTGCAGCCATAATAGATAAAACTGCACACATCGCGAAGCCAGACATCCCTTGCTTCACTGAATATGGATGGTCTCTCAGTGATGGGAAGGCAGTCCCCTGTCCATCTACAGAGCCAGCCTGGCCTGTATCAATGGACAAGGCAATATCATGTAGCTGTATCAAAGGCTGCCAGAAAAACTGTTCATGTGCCATCCATCCATCCATCCATCTTCAACCGCTTATCCGGAATCGGGTCGCGGGGGTAACGGTTCCAACTGAGACTTCCAGATTTCCTTATCCTGCGTAACTTCCTCCACTCCCTCTGGGAGTATACCGAGGCGTTCCCAGGCCAGTCTGGAGATATAATCCTTCCATCTGGTCTTAGGTCTGCCACGGGGTCTCCTCCCAGTGGGACGTGCATCGAGGACCTTCCTAGGAAGGCGCTCGGGGGGCATCCGTACTAGATGCCCGAACCACCTAAGCTGACTCCTTTCCAAGTGAAGGAGCAGCGGTTCTACTCCAAGTCTCTCTCGGGTGATTGAACTTCATGTGCGAAGAAGGGAATTGCATGCTACTTGGGGTGTCGTTGCCAAGGACTGGAGACAAGATGCAGCAGGATAGGTACACATGACAGTGATAGTGACTAGCAATTATTTGCATTATAATGCAGCCTGTTTTAATCATGTGTTCATTATAATTTCCCTGAAGCTGAAGTTGTTGGAAAGCATGTGCATGTCTATGTGTGAAAGACCCAAAAAGGCAGTTGCATTCATTTCATTGAGATAATCTCTCTCTTTTTTTATTAATTTTTTAAATAAAAAAATAATTTCTAAGATACATTGTTTTGGTCTCTGATTTTATCTGAAGTCATTGCTACAACTACATACAGTAGAATCGGACAGGAAATATAATATCTTGTTTACAGCCATTTTGACAACATGCAAACTCAAGAATAATACAGGTACAAGTCCCTTCTGTGCCATAAATCTTAGCAAATGGATTCATATTGCTTGTATTTGCAAAAGCAGTCAACAATCATGGTAGAAATTATGTTAAAGCTCTATTTTGGGAATCCACCATCTTGCAAATATGCACAATAAAGGTCCAGACACACCCAATAATAAAATTAGCTATTCCATTGAGTCTCCCATGGTCAGACACCATGAAATAGACACCAAGTTTGCGTTTCTAGCTCATCTGGTTCAGAAGTTAGATGCCCTTACATTATGGCGGCCATATTGTGGCAGCCATATTGGATTTCATGGAAACTTGCAATACAAAAAATGTTCATATGTATACCATTGATCAACCTGTGAAGTTTCGTGGAAATATCCCTCAGTTTAAAATTTTTCCCTATTCACCCCCCATTAAAACTAATAGGGGCTAATATTGAGGCGGCCATATTGGAACTTTGCCGTACAAATTGACCGGGTTGTCCATATAGGTTGTGATCCTACTGGGTCATAGATAATATTTCTGGTGGACAACCTTTTATGTCGGGGCAAATGCAGGTTTCCTAAAAAAAGGCTGGTTTGCCCCCTGGGTAAAACTACGCCGCATCAAAGAGTTTATTAGGTAGGCCCTAAAAGCATGTCCTTGAGCGCAGGGGAATTATTTTGGGTTAAAACTGAATCCGGTTTGATAGTTCCGGCAAATTGTAGTCCTTTGAGTACTACAACATGACGTAAAGTGGTTTCCTCTCTCCTTTTTTCAGCATGGGCTGGCGGATCAGCCCATGCTGAAAAATAGGCTTCATTTATGGTCTGTAGAAACCAAGGGCGTGGCCATGTATGGCCTACCTGTGCGCCCGCAGAGCACGCCATGAGGTGCGCTCACCACTGGCATCACCAGGAATGCTGGTCTCTCATTGGCTGTTAATGATGACGCTGCCAGAAATGCTGGTCCCTGATTGGGCTACAGGCTTAAATACACACTGCTACCTACCTACCTACCTACCTACATACCCACCTACCTACCTACCTATACCTACCTACCTACCTACCTACATAGGCAGCCAAACGCAGTACTTGCATGCTCTGCTGGCGCAAGTAATAAAAGTGATGTAACGATGGATCATTAATAATGTGTTCATGTGATTCTCACCTTCCTCTTCAACAGCTGAACCTCCGCTTGAGTCACTGCATGTTTGATCTGGAGCTACACACACACACACACACACACACACACACACACACACACACACACACACACACACACACACACACACACACACACAGAAAAACAACAGACACGTTAAATTCCAGCCTCTCAGTCTTGAAAGTAATATTCTGACATTTCTGTGCATGGACACACTCACACATTTAACATGTTAAATGGAGGCTTTTACAGAGGCTTCAATCTGCAGGCCTCACAACTAGTTTATGGACATTACAGAGGCTTCAATCTGCAGGCCTCACAACTAGTTTATGGACATTACAGAGGCTTCAATCTGCAGGCCTCTCACAACTAGTTTATGGACATTACAGAGGCTTCAATCTGCAGGCCTCACAACTAGTTTATGGACATTACAGAGGCTTCAATCTGCAGGCCTCACAACTAGTTTATGGACATTACAGAGGCTTCAATCTGCAGGCCTCACAACTAGTTTATGGACATTACAGAGGCTTCAATCTGCAGGCCTCACAACTAGTTTATGGACATTACAGAGGCTTCAATCTGCAGGCCTCACAACTAGTTTATGGACATTACAGAGGCTTCAATCTGCAGACCTCACAACTAGTTTATGGACATTACAGGGGCTTCAATCTGCAGGCCTCACAACTAGTTTATGGACATTACAGAGGCTTCAATCTTCAGACCTCACAACTAGTTTATGGACATTACAGAGGCTTCAATCTGCAGGCCTCACAACTAGTTTATGGACATTACAGAGGCTTCAATCTGCAGGCCTCACAACTAGTTTATGGACATTACAGAGGCTTCAATCTGCAGGCCTCACAACTAGTTTATGGACATTACAGAGGCTTCAATCTGCAGGCCTCACAACTAGTTTATGGACATTACAGAGGCTTCAATCTGCAGGCCTCTCACAACTAGTTTATGGACATTACAGAGGCTTCAATCTGCAGGCCTCACAACTAGTTTATGGACATTACAGAGGCTTCAATCTTCAGACCTCACAACTAGTTTATGGACATTACAGAGGCTTCAATCTGCAGGCCTCACAACTAGTTTATGGACATTACAGAGGCTTCAATCTGCAGGCCTCACAACTAGTTTATGGACATTACAGAGGCTTCAATCTGCAGGCCTCACAACTAGTTTATGGACATTACAGAGGCTTCAATCTTCAGACCTCACAACTAGTTTATGGACATTACAGAGGCTTCAATCTGCAGGCCTCACAACTAGTTTATGGACATTACAGAGGCTTCAATCTGCAGGCCTCTCACAACTAGTTTATGGACATTACAGAGGCTTCAATCTTCAGACCTCACAACTAGTTTATGGACATTACAGAGGCTTCAATCTGCAGACCTCACACAACTAGTTTATGGACATTACAGAGGCTTCCAAATATGAACACAAGCAGTTTAAATTTGTAACCAAGCTGTATAATAATTAATAGCATCCTTAAGATGTTGGTACTTAAAAACTTGGAAAGGAATGCCTCTTCCAGACAGTGGTCAAATGCCACTAACATGGTCACTTCTCTCACACACGCACACGCGCACGCGCGCACACACACACACACACACACACACACACACACACACACACACACACACACACACACACACACACACACACACACACACACACACACACACACACACACACACACACACACACACACACACACACG
>NC_137813.1:2738435-2753435 GCF_963921795.1 Nannobrachium achirus | reverse complement strand
ACGACACTACACCACAAGAAATAAGAATAAAAAATCTGTCCCCAGGACAGAGAACTTTAACCCCTGCGTACACTTGTGTTGGGCACCATGTTCACATCCTGTTGTAGAAGGAATCCAAACACAACAGGAGGGCTGAGAAGAAATGTAATTCATTCAGAGATATGGGCATGAATACATATTTCAAATATGTGTGTGTGTGTGTGCGTGTGCGTGTGTGTGTGTGCCAGAGATGCCCACGAGTCTCGTGATCACGAGTCGAGTCGAGTCAAGAGTCTTTAAGTGGCGAGTCCGAGTCGAGTTACGAGTCTTTGGGCAGTTTGGGGGACGAGTCGAGTCGAGTCTCAAGTCTTTAAGTGGCGAGTCCGAGTCGAGTTACGAGTCTTTATATACATATATATCTTTTTTAATTATTTTTTATAATGATCTAGCCTCCAGCTAAAAAAGTTACATGGCGCATCATGATCACCCGGTACTCACAGATACAGCTAAAGCAGCAGCCATGGCAGGCTAAATTAGGAAAGACACATGAATGTATGTACTTACAGTCACGCTACGGAGGCAGTTAAAAGTTCCACGATTAATAATAATGGATCCATTTCCCCCAGGAAACATCTCTGAAGTAGACCTCCTGCCTCCATCCTCGGTGAAAGTTCCTTGGAAGCAACGCAGTTATGTCCAATAGTAGGGTCCCCGCCCCGAATCCCGATCATCATCCGACGACTTTCTTTGTTAATAAAATAATCCCAAAGCCAGCCACACTTGCTTCAGTTGCTTGACACTTTTTTGAATGCTGTACGAAAGGACCTCAATGACAATGTAAACAAGCCATTGTGCTTTCTTGTGTTTAAATCCTTTTAGTAGACCTTTGTAGCTTTCTGTACTAACCTTTTCCTAAGAGAGTTTGAGCTATACAGTATTCAAATGTTGTTTTAATACGAATTGCGAAGCAATCACAATTTCTCTATTTGAAGCAGCCGCCAGCTGGACAGTATGCAACATAACACTTTATGGCAGTTACGTAAAACGTATCGATACGGGTTACCATAGCGACGTGTACTCTTAGTGGGAATACATTTTACATCACTGACGTTAGTTACCGGCGTATATTAATTAAATTATGTACTGGCAACTGCATGATTGTGTCATTCATAATCACTCTTTTACTGTATTAATATAAGCAGACAGTATGTCAGGATTGATTACATTAGGCCTACTTAGTCATTGATACAGCATAATATTCAATAGCAAGAATTTAGTGACAACAACCTATATGAACTACAGTAATAGCCTATAGGTTTATTGTTCAGCCTATAAGCCTAACAAAATCAACTAGATGGCTTATATTGTTTAGCCTATAAGGCTCCCAAAAAATCAGAGTTGCAAGCTATTAATCCACCGTGTCATGGCGCGTCTAGATATAGATCTTCTCTTTTGAAAAGACGCACTATATACGCGCGAGCGCAACAGATACAAAAACAATTTAATAATCCTCTAGCAGTGTAACAGTAGGGCTTACAGGGCATGGGGCGTAACCTCACGTTAATGCTTTAAACAATAAGTACGAGGGGTTAATGAGCTCAGCTATTAGACTATAGCTGCCTGCAGCTGGTGGAACAAGACGAGAGGAGGATGCGCTCGGAGAGAAACCCGACATTAGATAAGCAGGTTCTCACAGATAATCCTATCATTTTATCAAATTATTAAACAAATGCCAAGTTAGCTGAAGTACAATAGCTGATGATGAGCTAAACATGTGTGTTTTATTTCGCCGTTTTAATATTTAAATCTTACGATGAAAGGTCCATGCAGACGGCTGTGTCTGCCACGCTTTGCGAGACAGACTGCGTTTTTCCCAACGGGCCGCTCTGCGCGGTCCAAGTGAACACAGCGAAGCGCTCCTGGGCCCCCACCGTTGCGCTTAAGTACGTTGGGAAAAACAACCCGGTCGCCCCTGTGTCCTTGCGCAGCGCTCAGCCGTACAGCGGCGCTCAGCCGCGCACCAGAGAAGAAAGAAAGAAGAAAGGAGAAGGAAAGGACAATATTTGTCGGGCTTGTCATGCATTATAGTGCTTAAAATATTTTAAGACTCGTGAACTTCACGAGTCTTATGATCACGAGTCGAGTGGAGTCTCGAGTCTTTGAGGGGCGAGTCCGAGTCGAGTGACGAGTCGCCAAAAGTGTCACTCGATTCGACTCGAGTGACGAGTCTTTAACTCGAGTCCCCATCTCTGGTGTGTGCGTGTGTGCGTGTGTGCGTGTGTGCGTGTGCGCGTGTGTGTGCGTGTGTGTGCGTGCGCGTGTGTGTGCGCGTGTGCGTGTGTGTGCGTGCGTGTGTGTGTGTTACCTGACAGTTCCAGTAGTGTTTCTGAGGACAGAAGCAGCAAAGCTCTGAGTGACTCCAACCAGACTGGTCCCATCCACCTCCACGATGAGGTCGTTGACCTGTATGCTACACACACACACACACACACACACACACACACACACACACACACACGCACGCGCACACACACACACACACACGCGCACGCGCACACACACACGCACGCACGCACGAACGCGCGCACACACACACACACACACACACACACACACACACACACACACACACACACAAGAGACATGCAGAGAACGTTAGAAAGGCAGGGGCTGAAATCTCCAAAAGGGCCTTTTGTGAAAATATTGAAAATAGCAAACCTCCAAGCTTGGAGGTCGGCTATTTTCGGTGCTTGATACCACACTGAACGTAAGCATAAACAAGTGAATACTGGAGATGCAGCATAACGGCATGGATTTCTACACAGAGAGGGCAATTCTTTCAACATAAGATGCTGCATTCAAGTTCAGGAGAGTTTGGACAAGGCAATTCTCTTGAATGCTGCCTTCAGGTATGGCAGGGGAAGAGGGGCATTTGCATTTCTTTCAAGAGGTTAAGAGTCTTGCTCAGGGACACACATCGACATTGCTATCCTGGCCTGGAATGGAACCTGGGACAACCAGGGGCTCTGGTTCCCCAGGCGGGCTCCCTAACCATTCAGCTATGGAATGGAACCTGGGACAACCAGGGGCTCTGGTTCCCCAGGCGGCTCCCTAACCATTCAGCTATGGAATGGAACCTGGGACAACCAGGGGCTCTGGTTCCCCAGGCGGGCTCCCTATTCAGCTATGCCGCCCTTACATGGGGGAGGCGTTGACATGCGGCTCCACCGACCAATGAGGCGTCTGGCTATTCATAGGCTGTGATGTGACATCATAAATCTTACCGTCCGTCTCGGTGTGCTGCTCCTCCCTCCGTCACCGTCTTCACGAAGATCCCCAGCTTCTCCAGACCCATGTCTGCTCCTGCTCCCATCCCTATGATACTGATGCCTAGACCATCTGCATCTGTAAATATAATATAAACATTATATACATATACCCTAACCCTAACCCTAACCCGCTCCCATCCCTATGATACTGATGCCCAGACCATCTGCATCTGTAAATATAATATAAACATTATATACATATACCCTAACCCTAACCCACTCCCATCCCTATGATACTGATGCCTAGACCATCTGCATCTGTAAATATAATATAAACATTATATACATATACCCTAACCCTAACCCTAACCCACTCCCATCCCTATGATACTGATGCCCAGACCATCTGCATCTGTAAATATAATATAAACATTATATACATATACCCTAACCCTAACCCACTCCCATCCCTATGATACTGATGCCTAGACCATCTGCATCTGTAAATATAATATAAACATTATATACATATACCCTAACCCTAACCCACTCCCATCCCTATGATACTGATGCCTAGACCATCTGCATCTGTAAATATAATATAAACATTATATACATATACCCTAACCCTAACCCACTCCCATCCCGATGATACTGATGCCCAGACCATCTGCATCTGTAAATATAATATAAACATTATATACATATACCCTAACCCTAACCCACTCCCATCCCTATGATACTGATGCCCAGACCATCTGCATCTGTAAATATAATATAAACATTATATACATATACCCTAACCCTAACCCACTCCCATCCCTATGATACTGATGCCTAGACCATCTGCATCTGTAAATATAATATAAACATTATATACATATACCCTAACCCTAACCCACTCCCATCCCTATGATACTGATGCCCAGACCATCTGCATCTGTAAATATAATATAAACATTATATACATATACCCTAACCCTAACCCACTCCCATCCCTATGATACTGATGCCTAGACCATCTGCATCTGTAAATATAATATAAACATTATATACATATACCCTAACCCTAACCCACTCCCATCCCTATGATACTGATGCCCAGACCATCTGCATCTGTAAATATAATATAAACATTATATACATATACCCTAACCCTAACCCACTCCCATCCCTATGATACTGATGCCTAGACCATCTGCATCTGTAAATATAATATAAACATTATATACATATACCCTAACCCTAACCCACTCCCATCCCTATGATACTGATGCCCAGACCATCTGCATCTGTAAATATAATATAAACATTATATACATATACCCTAACCCTAACCCACTCCCATCCTATGATACTGATGCCCAGACCATCTGCATCTGTAAATATAATATAAACATTATATACATATACCCTAACCCTAACCCACTCCCATCCTATGATACTGATGCCTAGACCATCTGCATCTGTAAATATAATATAAACATTATATACATATACCCTAACCCTAACCCACTCCCATCCCTATGATACTGATGCCTAGACCATCTGCATCTGTAAATATAATATAAACATTATATACATATACCCTAACCCGCTCCCATCCCTATGATACTGATGCCTAGTTGCCTGACTGCGCCAGACATCTCACACCACACTACGTGGGGGGAGAGAGTCTGAAATTCCGGGCAGACAATCTATTTCGGCGGGGGGGGGCTAAAGCCTATTGACGTCACACACACACACACACACACTGCACACACACACACACACACGACGGCGACGTGGCGTGACATTGCAAAAATACGTTATTTCTCATAACATATTATATGTCTGCATGTTTACGTTAGTGCAAAATGGTATTAAAACGTGAAGAAACGGCACTATTTCATAGTTTATTAAAATAATACGAGTCAAGTCTGACTCCGCCATGACAGTTTTCACGGACCAATCAGAGTCCACTAGACTCTCACGTGGGCAGAGGACACCAATCAGAGTCCACGAGCGAGTCTCACGTGAGCTGAAGAGCTCTGTTTGGAGGGGGCTGGGACCGGAGCGCAGGAGGGAGAAATCACCACGTGCCCCAAGCATACAACCCTGATTGGCCCATTCAAAGCGCCCGCTCTAAAGGCGCCTTCGAAATAGATTAAAATACGTGCAGCTTCAGTCCACACTACAAACCACCCACCAGCAGGGGGGGGTGATGTGCGGACTGAAGTGTCAGGCTAGATGCCTAGACCATCTGCATCTGTAAATATAATATAAACATTATATACATATACCCTAACCCTAACCCACTCCCATCCCTATGATACTGATGCCTAGACCATCTGCATCTGTAAATATAATATAAACATTATATACATATACCCTAACCCTAACCCACTCCCATCCCTATGATACTGATGCCTAGACCATCTGCATCTGTAAATATAATATAATCATTATATACATATACCCTAACCCACTCCCATCCCTATGATACTGATGCCTAGACCATCTGCATCTGTAAATATAATATAAACATTATATACATATACCCTAACCCTAACCCGCTCCCATCCCTATGATACTGATGCCCAGACCATCTGCATCTGTAAATATAATATAAACATTATATACATATACCCTAACCCTAACCCTAACCCACTCCCATCCCTATGATACTGATGCCTAGACCATCTGCATCTGTAAATATAATATAAACATTATATACATATACCCTAACCCTAACCCACTCCCATCCCTATGATACTGATGCCCAGACCATCTGCATCTGTAAATATAATATAAACATTATATACATATACCCTAACCCGCTCCCATCCCTATGATACTGATACCCAGACCATCTGCATCTTTAACATATAATATACACACTGATACACATCCCTATGGCCTTATTAGTATTCTTATTATAATGATGTATTATCTGCTTATTGTAAGTCGCTTTGGATTAAAAGCGTCTACTAAATGCCTAAACTGTAAACTGTAAAAGACATGCGCCTAGAAATATAGCATGACATATAAGTATAATAAGTATTAAAGAAGAAAAGCTGGACACTAGCCAGTCAGCCAGACATAAAGTACAGTACAGTACAGTATATAGGCATGGATTCAGCATGGTCTGTTGTGTGTTGGGGTTTTAATCATTATCACATCAGAGAGCTCATTAGCCGCTCACATAATTACCTGCTAATTAGGCTGATCTCCCTCCACACGCAATCCCATAACGGGATGTCGTGCTAGCAGATAGCTTAGCTTCTTCTTCCACTGACCAAGCTGGTGGTAAAACCCTAGCAGTCTGTGTGTGTGTGTGTGTGTGTGCGTGCGTGCGTGCGTGCGTGCGTGCGTGCGTGCGTGCGTGCGTGCGTGCGTGCGTGCGTGTGTGCACACCTTTCTCCAGCTCCACAGGGAACAGGTCCAGTCTCTCCACTCTCTTCTCCAGTTCGTACTCGGCCGAGGCCGCCATGGGGTCAACGTCCTCGTTGCGACGGTCGTAGTCCTCGTTAGAGTACGTAGTGAACACCTGCAGGGGTCAAAGGTCAAACAAAAGGTCACTCAGCTTGATGGAGGTGATGTGATATATTATTACCTGGCTTGGTTGAATGCTTGATTCTGATTGGTCCGCAGCGGTGAAGTATAGGTGAATAATGACCGCTCCGCTCTATTAGGGCTGTAATCTAGCCCTGTTTTAGGGATTCGAACTTCGGGGGGATTTTCCGAACGGACCATCGAACCTTAGATGGTTCGTTCAATTGAATAAAAACCGAACGTTCGAACCTCCGAACCATCGAACGTACAGTACCTTTAACCAGCTAAAAGTGTAGGAAATGATTTAAATGCGCTGTTTTATCCATTGAAAACGTGTGGATGCGTGGCCGCATTAACACCTAGGCTAACACTTGGAAAATCCAACCCAATCGGAGAAAATGTTGCAGTTTGTTGACGAACAGGCTCAATGTATAGCGGAGTTGCACGGATGATGATTAGACTTGGTGACTGCGTGTCTGCGTCGGAGCGCGTTGCGTTCGGGCTGAACTGGTCTCGATGTAACAACCCCAGAAATCGCATTATAATCCTTTAGGGGGTTGCAATGAAATCCATCTTTGCTCATGCTTTAGGAGAAAGGCTGTTTAATCTTTGGGTGCATGGATGGGTGTTCGCTGTTCAGAGCACAGCAGCACACACACGTCTGTCTCTGCCCAGCTCAGCTGCTCTCACTCTACTGTCATCAAGCGTGTGTGCGCGGCCCCAAATTGGAGCGGAATTGGAGCGGAGGACGGTCCTTGATCGCTCCAAGCTGTTCTGGTGCATTTTATAACTACTATAACGGTCACCATTAACTGTTAGTGTTTACCGGTAGGCCTAACTTATTTCGTATTTGGCTATCTCTACTACTGTGCTATTCTGAATAGGCCTATCACATTCTGATAATTATTTTTCGTGTAAAAAAAAAGAAGAAAAAAAAAGAAAAAAACCTGAACCCATTAATTTCGAACTTCGATTGCCAACGTAGCGAACGAACGTTCGAATCCCCGAAGGTTCGCTTGCAGCCCTACGCTCTATAACAGACCGCTGCCTAATCAAGGCCTCAGAACACCTGCTGCAGTCAGGCTGCACTGTGTGAATTTAGTGCCGTATCCAACATGTCAGCCATGTAAACAAACACACAGTGACATTTACAACTAAACGTTGCCCTCAAGAATGTTTTTAAAAGATTTGAGGCGAGAAATAGACGACGCAGTAACAGAAAATGGATTCTATTTGATCAGCACTTCCTTGTTTTCCAAGGTGACCGTGTCCCCCCCAAGCGCGACACTTGTGCAACACTTCCAGCCGTCTGTAAACAAGGAAATACTTTGTTTTGTTTTTAGTCAAATTATTAATTGGATTTTATTAGCCGGGTAATAAGACACTTCAGGCTGATAATTCCCCTCGGCGGCCTGAAGACCTTATGGCATACATAAACACAGTTTCAACTCCACTCTGAAGGAGAATCTCAGAAGGATGTCTCATGTCATGTCATGTATCTGCGGGGGCGAAATCAGACCTTATTCCACATGGGTTTTCAGATCAACACACACGGCTCGGTCCGACCCACAACAGTCGGGTCTGTTGTAGTGATGGGACGATATGAAAATGTCATATCACGATTATTGTGACCAAAGAAATCGCGATTTACGATATTATCGTGATAATCAAAATATCCCTAACATCCATTATCCTGGAGCGGAACGTTTTCCAGAAAAAATAGCAGATCTACAAGCGGTGTGACGAGTTGTGAGATTATAGATCTGATATGAAGAGATTTGGTAGAGAGTGAAAAAAAGACTCAACGTATCAAGTACGTATTATTATAAATACGTTTTACCAATTACAGAGGGTTTTAGTGGTACCAGATGTGCAGCTCAGCAAATAAAAGGTGAATTGATCCCAGTGCATGACGGAGGACGATTTCACGATAAATTAATTCTCCACGATACAATCAAATTGTGTTTTTTTATCATGATAAACGATAATATGGCTTATCGTCCCATCCCTGGTCAGTTTGAATTAAGCGCGGATTGACAGCCATAAACTACAATGATTTAAAGTTATACCATGTAACTTTTTTTATAAAACAAATCTTAAAGTTTTCCTAACTGTTAAATCGCTAAAGTTTTAGAACCCCCACTCCGTTAATTTCAGCTTCTAAAGCCTTCTCTTTATATGTTTTCTATGAGCCGTGAGGGGGGGAGAATTTCGCGGCAAAATGACGTCATCTGCATCATGTGTATACGTTGGCCAATCATATCGCGGATCATAAACACATGGTACACTACCGGCCAATCACAGGCACATCTTGCTGACTTCTCAGGAAGTAGCTTGCCTCAACATAACAACAACATATACTCGGGTGAAGGATTCCTTTCTCCAGAATGCCTGAACGCACAGGAACCAGGGACCCCTCTAAAGATAGATCTCGGCGAGCTGCAGGCGGACGCGGTGGTGTGAGGCCCGGTCCGCGGCGGAAAACGGCCGAAAGACGCGGACGCGACCAAGGTTTGCTATACAGCTCTGACCACTAGTTGAGCAATTTACACTGTATAGCTTTAATCCACAGAGCAGCAATCATAGGCCAATAATAACTGCAGTGAATCTAGTCTAATGAACAACTACAGGACAGAGCTCTGGTCATTCACCTGTATTTAATGTTAGACAAACAGAAGCAGCAAATAAAACAAAAAGCTGCAGCAGAAGAATCAACCATGACAGCATTTATAATTAGAATAATCTCCAGCTCCTTGTTTCATCCCTGGCCAGTAGAGGGGGCCGTTGGGTTTATAAAACCCATCAAACCTTTATGCTGATCAGATTCTCCACCAGATCACCCTGATCATCCATTGACCAGGGATCTCCAAGAGCAGTGGTTTTCAAAGTGGGTGACAGGGCACCCTGGGGTGCCGCGACGGCAGTCCAGGGGTGCCACGAGATCATTTGATAATATTTGGAATCTATTTGGACACTTAAAAAAATATCATTTTAAACTTGAAGTACAAAGTTATTTTCAGTCAGTTCTAACCAAAATGGCCGTTATCTCAATGTTTTCCTCGCAACATAATCACTAAAATATCGTCACTGTCGGGCAGAATCTCCAAGTTTCAAATGTGTACGTCTTTTGCTAAAGCAAAGCCCTGCTTCATCATAAAAGACTGTCGCACAAAACTACTGAAAACAGTCGATCTACAAGCACTGTGCTTGTAGATCTGCTGTTTTCACTAGTTTAGTACATTGTATAGACGATAAATACAAAACGAACGGTTTTGGACGTTTCCACCCGACAACAACGATATGCTATAAATATAAGGTGCTGGGAGTGAAAATTATAATGTAGGGGTGCCTCGGATTAAAACAATATTCATGGGGTGCCCTGAGACAAAAGAGTTTGGGAACCCCTGTCCAAGAGGACACTTTTAACCCCTTAACCCTTTTTAGGCCTAGAATTATTGAATGCTTTAACTAATGAAAAATAGCAGATGTTATTTTGGAAAAAAAAAATCGTAATTTTTGAATATATCTTTTTAAAAGCGAACATTTGTAACTCAAATATTTGCTTCTGCGTGGGTGGTCCCTGAAACAACATATTTTGAGATGGGGGTCCGCGGCCAAATGCATGTAACTTTGGGGGGTCCTTGATATGAAAATGTTTGAGAAGCACTGATTTAGAAGAAGGATTTAGAAGACACTTACAGAATCGGGTCAAAGAGATTCAAAGACTTGCACAAATGTTCACAATAAAATAAAATAAAATAGCAGATCTACAAGCTCGCAGTGCGGCACTATTATGAAGTAATGGTTAAAGTGATAAACATCTAGAGTGACACAGATTTGCGTTCAGGGCTTCAGGCCTGAATTAAAACAGCCGTGCTCTGCCCGTTTGTCCTAGTAAGACAATCATTATGATGTCACCTGAAACTTGACCAATCATGGTGATTGGCCCATTTACTGTCTGGTTAGCCTCGGAAACCCAGGATTATTGTCTGGTTAGCCTCGGAAACCCAGGCTTATTGTGGCCATCGGAAGAGAAATAAAACCTGGGCAAACCTCCCTATAACTGTGCTGGCTCATGACATTTTAATGTATAAAAAATACATTCAGATATCTTATTTTACATCAGTATTGTTCATGTGAACTGGATTGTTTAGGCTTATCCATGATAATGATAAAATCGCTATGATTTATCACTGGTTTTCCACCGCGGATCACTTCCTCATTTACTCAAAGAGGACAGCAGGAGTCATGTCATCCTCCACGTCATTTTGAGACGTCGGAGGACCCGGAGAGATCCACCGGCCAACAAATAAGGTCGGCGTTCGCTCAGAGTGCAGTCTGGTTGGCTGAAATGTCATGTGTCAAACTCACCAATCAACCAATCCTCAAGCTTATCGGGCATAACGCCCGTTTATGCCCATCTGATTGGCTATGAGCATAATAATTCCCATTTAGGCCTGAACACATTATGACGCAATATTTTATGCTTTAAATATTGAAAAATAGCAGATATACAAGCTCACAGCGCGGCACCGAGTGCCGCGCTGCGAGCTTGTAGATCTGCTATTTTTGAAAAATCGTGAACATTTGAATTTTGACCCGATTCTATAAGTGTCTTTTGAATCCTTCTAAGATTTTTGGAAAAAAACCTATGTTTCTATGTCAGCAATCTGGCCAGCCATCGTCAAAGAAAAGGTCCTTTTCACTTAACTGGAGCTCGATCAGTTCGTCTGTTCTTGAGAGACTACTATGTCAGTGGTGCTCAATCCTTTTCATGTTAAGGACCCCCAAAATGATATTTATTTGGCCACGGACCCCCATCTTAAAATATTTAGTTCCAGGGACCACCCAGAAGCAAAATTTGAGTTATAAACGTTCGCTTTGAAAATACATACATTCAAAGATTTGCACACATTTTCACAACTTTTTTCAAAAATAGCAGATCTACAAGCTCGCAGCGCGGCACTCGGTGCCGCGCTGTGAGCTTGTAGATCTGCTATTTTTCACTGGTTAAAGCATTCAATAATTCTAGGCCTAGATGCAACTGAACACTGAGCCGTTCGTTCAGGAGCGACCGACACACCACTAGAAACACAGCCTGCTCATCAGGAGCACAACGGAGCACAGACACCACACCAGAGAGAGAAACGTGTGTGTTTATGCTTGCATGCTCATTCCTCAAACATAGAAACAGCTCCCATTGTCATGATAGTTCCTGTCCACGCCTGTGTGTGTGCGTGCGTGCGTGCGTGTGTGTACTGTACTGTACAGTATGTTAGATATACAGTAGGTAGATTAGCCTCCAGTCAGTAGACGTAAATAGACATGGAAGCTAATCCACAGGAAACAACTAGCATGCTACGCTAACTCCTCTCTCTCTCTCTTTCTCTCTCTCACACACACACACCGAAACAAAGGTTCTACTCAGGACAAACTTAGTTATCTCTCAGTGTGTGTGTGTGTGTGTGTGTGTGTGTGTGTGTGTGTGTGTGTGTGTGTGCGTGTGCGTGCGTGCGTGCGTGCGTGCGTGTGTGTGTGTGTGTGTGTGTCTCTATAATGTGTGGTGCCTGACTATAGTTATTGTGCAGTGTGTGTCACTAGGCTGGGTGAGCATCAGGGCAGATTGCAGGCAGGGATGTCAACTGGGTATGGCAGGGGTATGCAGCTGCCATACCCTGGGTCCAGGGGGGGGGGGGGGGGGGAAGATAAAAGTTACTTTTAAATATAAATCCATGAATGTCTCTTTGTCTATCTGTGCTGGTTATTATGTTGGTAAATTACAGTAAAATAACTACAAATGCAAAATGTAACAAAATGGTCACTTTAACAAGGTATCATAATTATATTCTCCACACTTGTATTTTCCCCATCTTGACAGAATGGTAAATTCACAGGTTCCACAGGTCAGCTGCACAGGGGCAATGCATTATTGTTAATTCACCGTTTGTCAGCCTTCTGATTGGTCCCTGAGACTCCCTGACTGGCCAACCAGAAAAATACATTCACTTTTTGCAAGCGGGGGTGGAGTTCTGCAGTCGGAGAAACTGGCAGCCGTCTTTCACCGGCTGTCCGCACTGCGGAGCACGGCCAGGCCGCTCGCGACCATAGCGTTTGCGATCATTGTAATGAATAAGCTTCAACAGACTAGTTCACATGGACCTTATCAATGTAACTAAGAGTTACGATTGGGTACATATATTTTAAATGGGCAGAATTACGAAAAGCCAGCCTATTATGTGAGGAGAACTATAATCTGGCTGTCCTCTTCCTACCCAAGATGCAATGCGCTTTTTCTTTCTATTTCTATTCTCTCTCTGATCCAGAGGATTAAACTAATTAAAACATATATTTTCGGGGGAAAACTACTGTTTTGCTATGTAATTACTGTACCTTTTTCTTCCCTTTTTATTAATATCACGTAGATGTGTTTTTTGGGGTACTTTATATAGCTGTAATGAGGCTATGAAAAAATAAAAAAATCCCACTGCCACTATAAAAGAATCTGCAATAGTGATTCTGTCCCACTGGGATTAAACAAATTAAAACATATATTTTTGGGGAAACCCCCTGTTTTGCAATGTAACTACTGCAATGTAGCGTTTGCGATCATTGTAATGAATAAGCTTCAACAGACTAGTTCACATGGACCTTATCAATGTAACTAAGAGTTACGATTGGGTACATATATTTTAAATGGGCAGAATTACGAAAAGCCAGCCTATTATGTGAGGAGAACTATAATCTGGCTGTCCTCTTCCTACCCAAGATGCAATGCGCTTTTTCTTTCTATTTCTATTCTCTCTCTGATCCAGAGGATTAAACTAATTAAAACATATATTTTCGGGGGAAAACTACTGTTTTGCTATGTAATTACTGTACCTTTTTCTTCCCTTTTTATTAATATCACGTAGATGTGTTTTTTGGGGTACTTTATATAGCTGTAATGAGGCTATGAAAAAATAAAAAAATCCCACTGCCACTATAAAAGAATCTGCAATAGTGATTCTGTCCCACTGGGATTAAACAAATTAAAACATATATTTTCGGGGAAACCCCCTGTTTTGCAATGTAACTACTGTACCTTTGTCTTCCCTTTTTATTAATATCACCTAGATGTTTTTCCTTTGGTACTTTATATAGCTGTAATGAGGCTATGAAAAAATAAAAAAATCCCATTCACTGCCACTATAAAAACAATCTGCCCAGGGTCAAATGTCCCACCATAGTAACAGGGCAGAATGGGGCGGGATTTGCAAAAGCCTGAATTGTGGCACGTTTACTAACGTGTTTAGCTGCACTTCCAAGCTGCCATATCCAGCCCAAGAAACCGTAGAAACGGGGAGAAAAACGAAAATGTACTTCTTAAAATAAATGTATCATGCCTGTTGCTAAGGTATGGCAACATGACTGGTGTCTTGCAGGCGCGCGTGCAAGACACCAGTCATGTTGCCATACCTTAGCTTTTTCTGAACTGACGCCACAGATTGCAGGAATGCCCATTCAGCCCAGACTGATCAGGCATCGTGGCTGAAACAGTGTTCAATGTCTGTGATAAATGTCAGTCACCACATTATGGAGCAGACCATGCTTCCTGGATTGATTGATTGATTGATTGATTGATTGATTGATTGATTGATTGATTGAAGACTTTATTAGAAGAAGTTTGCGTAGGAAAAGGTACAGTTTCATGACGGTACAGTTCACTGGTACAAGGTCTGCTAAAAGGAGATCCTAGAAAGGACTAAGCTTATTTCCATAGGAAACCATTGAAGTATCTCATATATAACATTGAATGACAGACGGATAGAACACAGTACAAACAAAGAGGGGTCAGGGGAGGGGAGGGCTGGGCTATGATCCTGAAACACTTGTTGCCAACTTTGAACATCTAACATTGTGCCTGCGTGCAGGGGTGTAGCACCAAATTCTGGGCCCTGGGTACAAGGATTCACTGTGGGGCCCCCCATGAATGTTCTTCATAGGGGGAGGGAGTTTAACCCATTTAGACTGGGAATGCATAATTATGCATTGTTTTGTGCTTTAACTATTGAAAAATAGCAGATCTAGCTTGTAGATCTGCCATTTTTGAAAAATCGTTAAAATTTGTGCAAGTCTTTGAATATTTCAAATCCTTCAAAGGTTTTTTTGAAAAACCTATGTTTCTATGTCAGTGGTGCTCAAGCTTTTTCATGCGATGGACCCCCAAAAGGATATGTAT
>NC_137813.1:2633435-2733435 GCF_963921795.1 Nannobrachium achirus | reverse complement strand
GCAATGGCGAGCGGCGACCGTCAGGTCAGAGCTTCTAAATATGGCACCGACTTGTCGTCGTGTCTTTGGCCAACGACCGTGGTGTGTTTGAGGAGATGCACAGCGCTAACGTGATCCGCCTCTCGCTAGCACAGCGCTAACGTGATCCGCCTCTCGCTAGCACAGCGCTAACGTGATCCGCCTCTCGCTAGCACAGCGCTAACGTGATCCGCCTCTCGCTAGCACAGCGCTAACGTGATCCGCCTCTCGCTAGCACAGCGCTAACATGATCCGCCTCTCGCTAGCACAGCGCTAACGTGATCCGCCTCTCGCTAGCACAGCGCTAACGTGATCCGCCTCTCGCTAGCACAGCGGTAACGTGATCCGCCTCTCGCTAGCACAGTGCTAACGTGATCCGCCTCTCGCTAGCACAGCGCTAACGTGATCCGCCGCTCCCCACAAACTGACGCAGCTGACTGAGCAGTTGTCAGGGTTCCTAGTACACATGTTTACCAATTCATTTCCAAAACTTTTCCAAAACTTTTCCAGAATATTTAACCCGATTTCCAGGACTATAGAACAATAATTCAGCTCGATAACCAGTCGCTTACTCCTATGTGCAATATGTCCAAAGACAGGTAGTGTATGCCAGTGGTTCTCAACCTTTTCAGGCCGTGACCCCCGAAATAATCATATTTGAAGAGAGTTGAGGAATTTTGTATACCACGGTTTTATTGTGAAAATAGCAGATCTACATGCTCACAACGCCTCGCGTTGCGAGGCGTTGTGAGCATGTAGATCTGCTATTTTCACAATTTCTGCCTCTAATATGTGACAATTTGGCCAATGTTTAATTTGTCATTTCAGTATTAACAAAATCAATAACCAAAGACAATGCATAGCTATTTTTTCCAGGACCTTCCAGGACCCTTGATCAATTCCAAAACTTTTCCAGTACTGGAAAAATATTTTTCTAATTTCAAAATATTTCCAGGAATTTGTGTGACTGACTGACAGAGTGACGGACATAGGCTCTGGGTTCTCATACTAAATGCTCCCTGACGGTTGCAACAACAACAACAACAACACACACTCTCACCTTGATGGGTCCCGTGCTGAACTGGATCTTCCTATTGGCCGGCGGAGGCTCCTCCTCCTCGGGCAGCCCGTCGATCTCGTGGCAGCTGCTGATTGGCTGGTACGGCCGCTCGTCATCTTCCTCCTCCTCATCCTCGTCCAGCTGGCTTCCTGCTGAGTCGCTGTAGGCACTGATTGGTTGAATCATTTATTAGACACTGATTGGTTGAATATTTTATTAGACACTGATTGGTTGAATAATTTATTAGACAAAAATGTAGCACAGTACAAGTAGAGTCAATACAATTGAAATATACCGTAGTACTAGCCTCGCGTAGACATGACATGACATAGACATGTACCAATTAAAACTGTTCTATTTCACTAATAATTCACTACAGGGTCTGCAAGAAAGTAGTTCCCAGCTACAAGAAAGTAGTTCCCAGCTACAAGAAAGTAGTTCCCAGCTACAAGAAAGTAGTTCCCAGCTACAAGAAAGTAGTTCCCAGCTACAAGAAAGTAGTTCCCAGCTACAAGAAAGTAGTTTTTTTGCCAACAACACAGGTGCAGATAATTGGTGCACTGTGGAACACTGTGGAAAGAAATGACGCACCTGGGTTTGATATAAACTGATTCAAGGTGTGGGTTATAGTCTCATATACCACAGCAATTAAAGGGAAACCAGCCAATCAGAATCAATGAATGGAACTAGCTGTTTTAGTTGTTTAACCCTGTGTTTACCTGATGTCCACCATGTCAGCTTCACTGACGTCCAACATGTCCGCCTCGCTGATGTCCACCATGTCTGACTCCTCCTCCTTCCTCCAGTCCTCCTTTAGCTCCTCCCCTGTAGGAGAGAAGATGTGCACCCTGGTCAGAAGAGCCGATGTAAACGGCATGAACCTACAGACACCTACAGACACATGAACCTACAGACACCTACAGACATGAACCTACAGACACCTACAGACATGAACCTACAGACACCTACAGACACATGAACCTACAGACACCTACAGACATGAACCTACAGACACCTACAGACATGAACCTACAGACACTTACAGACATGAACCTACAGACACCTACAGACACATGAACCTACAGACACCTACAGACACATGAACCTACAGACACCTACAGACATGAACCTACAGACACCTACAGACATGAACCTACAGACACCTACAGACACATGAACCTACAGACACCTACAGACATGAACCTACAGACACCGGAAGTGGCGGAAGTGCTGCGGTTAGCGGAAGTTACGTCATGCGTTGCAGTCCGTTTACATAAAGAGTGTAGCTCTTAACTCGCTCTTAATAGGTGTCCTTTGGTCAGAATCCATGTTTTTGTTTGGATATTCTTTATTACGAGCGCAACCGATGGGTCGGGAGAGGTAGAACAGTTTTTTTCACCAAGCAGGGAAAATGAAAAAACAATAACATCCTGTGAAATTCTCCCAGGGGAAGTAGCACCATTTCATGCCGTTTCAGCCTATGGTCTTGACCAGGCAGTGGCGAAATTAGACCTTATTCCCCATGGGTTTTCGGATCAAGGGGGGCCTGATCTGTTGTCTTTGCGCAATTTAAGCACAAACTACAATGATTACCCCTAATATATTGGAAATTACTAAATACATATAATATCCTAGAATGAATTTATGTAGATATGGGCGCATTGGGCGTATATTTTTATTTAGGCCTATTAAAAACAAAATGTATTTTCGCCACTAGGGGCTTTTTTAAAAACCCAAAAACCCTATCAAATTACGCTTGCGTGACCAGGCTTTTCTCTTCACAGATAGTGAGCCTCAGAACAAAGCTAAAGCGCTGTGAAGGTCGCTTGAGCCGACTCGCCCCCGTTCGAGTTACATCCCGACAGGGACAGAATAGTAAAGCATGTTTGGGTCACTCAAAGTGCCTCAAAAGCCATGTTTCCATAAACATATTCGAATTAGGGAAGCAAATTATCAGAAATGTGTATTAAGACAAAGCGAATTTAGCCCGTTTCCATTAAACTGATGAAATGCGATTCTTGTCAGATCCTGCCTGGGTCCGTCTGACCGATGTGCTGTAAATACTTCCCGCGGGCTTGGCTTTGCACACAGTGCCCAGAGCTGGGATGAGGCTGATTTTTTTCAGACCGAGAGACGTGAGGGCACTGCTGTGACTCACTGCACACTCATCCTGCAGCGTCGCAGATGCGAGCTGCTGTGAGCTTGTAGATCGGCCACTTTTCTTTTGGCACGCGCAACACGGTGTGATGACGAAGGGTCACTCTGTGTGTAACAACCGGTTTGTTTTGTAGGCTAACGCTAGACAATGGACGTTAATTAAGCGGTGGGGGAAAGTGTTATAGGAGGACGATATGGACCAGAACGTCATAATTTATTCGCATTTATTGTCTGACCCATTTCCATTCACAAATGCACATTCAGTTTATTCGATAAAGGCTCAAAATCCACCTCCTCCAAGCGGATAAAAGTTTTTGCGGATAATGAAAGTTTATTCAAATTTTGAAGTGTTTCCATAAAAAGATTTAAGCGCAAAAGGCTTAATGCGCATTAAGAGGATTTATGGAAACGCCACTAAAGTGACTACTGGCCAATCACAGTGCGACTTGTCCTGCACTTCTTGTATACACCAACACAGCGTTCTGTCATCAGCGCGTCATAGCTGGGGCGGAGTCAAGCGTGGGGGAAAACATTACACCAACCCCCATTAGTAGAATGGATATTTCCGTGTTTTTCCGTGTTTTTCAAATACGATTTTTTAATAGTATAGTGATGTTTTAATTAATTGCAATGTCTTACATTGATTCCTTGGTTGCCAATGGACAAAAAATGATGCATTTAAAATTAAACAGCATTGGGATTTGGGATTAAATATTGTCTGATATTATTAAGGACTGGTCGCATCATCAAAGACATGGGTTATCTAGACTATCCGATTGGTATTAGACATTTTCTATATGATAAATTAAACTTATCGTATCAAAAAACGAAAAGCATTAATTAACCAATGATGGTTCTAGAGCACATTAAATCAATTCCAGTTGTCTACAGCCATTAAAGGAGTAGTTCACCCCCAAAATGACTTTTTTTTTTATTGATTAGTGTGGTTGCCAGGGCAACCACATTATTACTCTGGGGAATTTTGCAGTTTTTACAATTCTTAGTCTCATTGACTTGAATGGGAAACTCCATATATAGTGAGTAACTTTTAGGTATCTGACCTTTCCCATTGACTTTGAATGGGAAACACCATATATAGTAAGGTAACTTTTAGGTATCTGACCTTTCCCATTGACTTTGAATGGGAAACACCATATATAGTGAGTAACTTTTAGTGATGTAAGAGTAAGGTAACTTTTTAGGCAACCACACTCGCAATTTCCCAAATTGCAATTTCTCTAGTTACTCATGCCATGGAGACTAGAGTTCAATAATATTTTTTGTTTTTTGTCGCATTCCTAAGAATCAAATGCTGTATTGTTCATGTCAATTTAGATCAGGAAATTCAGCACTTCTTGGCGTTGGCCGTCAGTCAAACCCATATCCTGGACCTTTCCTAAACTTTAAACTGGAAGATTGAACACCACCAATGATTCGAGACAGCGACCACGCTACATTACCCTTGCAGACTATGGTTGCTGTTTCGAATCCTGGGTGGTGTTCGATCTGCCAGTTTAAAGTTTAGGAAAGATTTGTGCCAGTTTAAAGTTCAGGAAAGGTCCTTCCATCTTTCTGTCTGTCTGATCCCCTCTCCGTTCTGCCCTCTGTCTGTTTTGTTTGAGCTTCTGGTCTGGACTGCATATTATTTTTCTCTTCTATTCACTCTTTGACTGCCACCAAGCTGTTAATGGCCAGGCTGTTTGTCTGACCTCCTGTCTGTTCTCCCTCTGTCTCCCCCTTGCTTTATAACCCACAAGAAGCTCTATTTGGCTCTATCTGTTTTCAGACAGCGACATTTAAGAGTTTCTCCTGCATCTCGGCTACTCCAAATGGAGTTTCTGGTGACACATAAATGTGCACATGAATGTGCACGATAAATTGTTATTTGGTCTGGTCAAGGATACTAACAAACCTGGCTGGTATGTTGCGCATAATATACTCCTGATGGTTTTAACCGACATAAAAAGTCTGACCAACCGCATATCCTGGAACTTTCTGGCGCAAATCTACGACCACCCAGAATTCAAGACAGCGACCACGCTACATTACCCCTGCAGACTACGATTGCTGTTTCAAATCCTGGTTGGTGTTCAATTTGAGCCGGTGTAAAGGTCAGGACACACGAAAACCTTATATAGTCTGAGCAGACCTCCAGACTGACATCATACACAACAAAAATAATATTGCCATGCATGCCTATCAACACTGATTCGCGCAGGCGCCCTTGCAGGAATTAGTTTGCACCGCTCACTTCGCACGGGTGCGATTTTTGATATTATAGTAAGTTTAATTGATCATATATTGTAATTGTGTCTACCAGGTGATTAAATACATAATGTGAACAGGTTTTGTAGCATAGAGGGAAGAGGGGGACCCACGGGTGCTTATTGTGCAACTTTGACGCATGCACGGCAGCAATATCAAAAAAACAAAAGGCCATTAATTCAGCAATGATGTTCATGGAACACGGGAAGGACACAGGAGGAGGATGCCATTGTAAGTGTATTAGGCAATGGGAATGGATTTACATATAGGTCTATCTATTGACGACTAATGGGCCTGGCTGTTGGTTTTATATTGTGGCACGTTTAATTGATCATATCTCATATTAATATTAGTGTCTCTACCAGGATTGAACACTGCATGTGCAAACATGTTTTTTGTAACACAGGGAGTAGAGTAGATGGAGAGAAAAACAGATCTCCGATCTCATCTCATGCTTGTGTAACTTGGAGATAGCCTACAGAAATGATAGATCTCCATCTCAGTCAGTGCTTGTGTAATTTGCGGGGAATATATTAATCTGACTCTGATTACAAACCACTTGAATGCCGACTTCTATATCCTATATGCCAGGGAGAACATTAATTGCGTTGCGAGCTTGTTGATTTTTGGCACTGCATAGATTGGCAAAAATAGATTTGGTGTAGTAGACTGAGTATGTGGTCAACGTAAAGAGTAAAATTGGGTCCTGTTTTATTCCAGAGGTTTTGAAGAGGCAGGAGTAGTAGTTTAGACGAGGTGGCGAGG
Source organism: Nannobrachium achirus (assembly GCF_963921795.1). Lineage (NCBI taxonomy): Eukaryota > Metazoa > Chordata > Actinopteri > Myctophiformes > Myctophidae > Nannobrachium > Nannobrachium achirus. The sequence goes on along the minus strand of NC_137813.1, from coordinate 2,727,170 downwards.
TACAGTAGCTCCGTGCAGCACAGCGGTGAGTTAGCCAGTCATTCATAATAGGCTTGTTATCTTAACTAGTCCTTACCCGTTCAAAGATATGAGCTCCGAAATGATGTGCAGTGTGTGGGTTATGGGGTGTGCACTGTGCACACAGTATATGAGGGATGGAAAGTAACTTTCTGGTGCTTGCATGATAATATGTAGGAGCATCAATGTAAGAAATACCCGTTTCGTTTAAAGGCTACAGAGATACTGTGTACCGATCTACATGACAACATCTGAAAGAGGGCCAGCCAACACCCCCCCCCCCCCCCCCCCCGCCCACCCCGCCCACACACACACACACACACACACACACACACACACACACACACACACACACACACACACACACACACACACACACGCACGCACGCACGCACGCACACACACACACACACACACACAGAGCTGGTTAAACATGTTGCCCCATGCTAGATGCAGAATAGATATGCCTCATGCTAGATGCAGAATAGATAGTAGTTACACCATAAAAATGCTAATATACAGCATATGATTTGTGAAAGTGACAAACGGGCTTCACAGTTATGTCAGGTGTGTTCATATGCTAATGGTGATGCAATTTCAGATCAATTGCTCCAGCCACTGAGGAGAAACGCTGTGACAGACAGACAGACAGACACTCACTCAGACAGACATTCGCAAAATTATAGTATAGATAATAAGTGAACTTTCGGCGAGTGATTGCGTTCCAGAAGTCCTTCTGATCGATTTTTCTTGGCTGTCGAGTGTTTTATCGTCCAAAAAAATCGCTCTGAACGTGATTAAAACGATAGTGTACTGTGTACGCTGTATTAACTACATGGAGAAAAGTGCATCGTTTTCCCCCATGCTAAAAGCGGATGTGACGTTTATGGGCGTTCCTTTCTAGCTCCGTGTTGGTCTATAGGAGATAAGTTAAGATCCTCCTCTCCTCTCCTAGGACTGACCATAGACTGTATAAAAGATATGGACAAAGCGAAGCCATTGGTTTCTATGCAGCGCAAATGACACAATATGGGTCCTTGGCTTTGGTGTTGCCATCATAGATTGTAAAAGCACCAGAGGATGCTATTGGCTGCCAACGGTAACATGCAACCGCAGGGATACTTGGGAGAATGTGGTTGGAGCCTCTCGAAATACAGCACACGAAGAAGAACACAGCCGGCTGGTATCAGTTTAGTTGGCCACGCCCCCCGCAACTTTATCATCAATTTTAACATAAATGGGACCTTATTTTCACAAAACGCATATCATGGTGATTGAAAGGCAGTTTTTTACTAGTGATAGGAACCATAAAGTATTTATGAAAATGTTAATTAAGGTTAGAAAACGAAAGGGGAAAATGAATGGGGTCCAATGGAGAACAATTCTTTTTGCGACTGGCCGGGGGGGGGGAAACAGCGCAACTAGCGGCCAATCATAGGAAGTTTTAGTTCCGTATTGGGCTCATTTTAAATCGGTGGAACTATGCCCCCGGGACAGACCCAAGACAAAAATGGCCGCGCAACATCAGGAACTGGATGGAAACATGCCAACATCAGGAACTGGATGGAAACATGCCAACATCAGGAACTGGATGGAAACATGCCAACATCAGGAACTGGATGGAAACATGCCAACATCAGGAACTGGATGGAAACATGCCAACATCAGGAACTGGATGGAAACATGCCAACATCAGGAACTGGATGGAAACATGCCAACATCAGGAACTGGATGGAAACATGCCAACATCAGGAACTGGATGGAAACATGCCAACATCAGGAACTGGATGGAAACATGCCAACATCAGGAACTGGATGGAAACATGCCAATAAAGCTCTGTTGAATTGAAGTGATAAGTCCCGGGAAAAGACACGCTGTGATTGGCCAGTAGTCACTTTAGTCTAGTAGGAAAGGGGGGCTCCACGCGCATAGGGTGGACTTTTTTTCACCACCTGTTTTTTCTTAATCTTTAAAAGATATATATTTTAAGATTCTGCCAGGTAACAGGCTGAAATATCATCCCAAGGGGTTCATTTTTAATGATTTCTTGCACCTACCCATTCACTTACTGTACAGGAAAAAGACCCCCCTAAAAAATCTTCTTATAGCATGTGAGGGGTCAAACTAGGTTATGATTCCGAATCCATTGTAAGCATTTGTTTTGCACAAAGAACATTCCTTGGGCTAAAAATGGACGCCAGAAAAACGGGAAAAGTGGTGACTCATCACTTTTCACCACAAAACCATAGTTTTGTGGGGCCGTTTCTTTCGATAATGACATGAAAACTACATTTCTGTTTTCCTAGATTAGAACATAAAAACTACATTTCCCTACCTTGCTCCTCCTCCCCCTTCCTCTCTGGCTCCGCCTCCTGCTGGGTAGTGGGAGGAGTCTCTCTCTCTCCGTTCTCCAGGGGGGCGTGGCTTCTGTCCAGCGACGCGTCATGGTGGCCTGGAAACACTTTGACCATTATTTTATGCTTGAACTATTGGAAAACAGCAGATCTACAAGCTCACAGCGCGGCACCGAGTGCCGCGCTGTGAGCTTGTAGATCTGCTGTTTTTGAAAAATAAGGCAAAATTTGCCCCCCCCCCCCCCCCCCCAAGAGGCAAATATTTCAGTTACAAATGTTCGCTTTTAAAAACATATATTCAAAGATTTTCAAAGAATTTCACGATTTTTCAAAAAATAGCAGATCTACAAGCTCACAGCGCGGCTATTTTGTAATAGTTAATGCATAAAATAATGTTTAAAGTAGGGCTGGGATGCGATTAAAAAAATAATCAAATTAACTACAGGCTTTGTAATAAAGTCTTGGTTGGTGCATCGCTATGATCGGTATGCCCGAAACTGAAGGTTCTGCGGTGCAAAAACTAAGTGCGATTAAAATGCGTAATTTTTTTTTAATCGCGTTCATTTTCTGAAATTAATTAATCGCAATTAACTCATTCATAGCCAAGCCACGAGTTTCCTGAGTTATTTCAGTACCCCCAGAATGCCACAGCCCGAGTTTCCCGAGTTGGCAGCCATTTTGAAAAAAATGGCTGCCAATTTTTTTTTTTTTGCATTTTTAGCCCCATAACAAACACATCTTTCAAAATGGCAGTCATGTTTGTTTGTTTTGTTTGACTTTGAAGGCTTCTATCTCATGAATGCCTGAACGGATTTCCAAGCGGTTTGAAAGCTGTGAAAAAGTACTACACATATGGTGCATGATCTAGGCATGGGCGCGCACGATCCGTGCACTAAAAATGTATCCGTGCACTAAAAATGTATCTGTGCACTAGAAATTGATCTGTGCACTAAAAATGTATCCGTGCACTAGAAATTGATCTGTGCACTAGAAATGTATCCGTGCACTAGAAATTTATCCGTGCACTAGAAATTTATCCGTGCACTAGAAATTTATCCGTGCACTAGAAATTTATCCGTGCACTAGAAATGTATCCGTGCACTAGAAATTTAGGAACGTGGCAGTGAGGAACTTGGGGGCCATTTTGAACAGGCAATGAATGAGTTAAGTCCCAGCCCTAGTTTAAATTAGTTCCAGGTCAAAATGAAAACTACATCATGTGTTTTCCCCCTACCTTCCTCCTCCTCCTCCTCTGCCTTCCCCTGTCTCTCCACCAGGGGGGCGTCATGGTGGACGTCGGCCTGCACCAGGCGGGACGCCGCTGACTCCGCCCCCTCGCCGCCCCCGCCGGGCCGGGGCTCCGACGCTTCGCTCTGATTGGTGGCTTCAGCTGTGGGCGGGTCCTCTCTGGCCTCCTCCCTCTCTGAACCCTGAGACCCCGAGACCCCTTCTTCTGCTTTACCTGGAGGACCCCCCCTCACCTGAGAGAGAGAGAGAGAGAGAGAGAGAGAGAGAGAGAGAGAGAGAGAGAGACAGACACATTACAGACAGACATTATTGTGGGCTCGTCTGAGAGGCGAGACCAGTAAGTTACACCAAATCTTTATAGACCAAGGTTATTCTCCTCAAAGAAATAGCTCTAGATAGACGGTAGGGTTTCATATTTTCCCGGATTTAGCTCATTTTAAATCCCGGGAATCGAGACCTTCTCCCGGGCTCCCTGGGATGTCCCTTTAATATACAGTATATACAGTATATGTTACAGTCAGTTTGGGTAACTCAGTGAGATTGGGGTTTGGGCTGTCAAGGCCAGAAAGTAATGTTTTGCCACTCAGTAGGCGTTCCTGCATAACCTCCTGGTATGATGATGATGTCTATTATTTTTATTGATAGGAAAGATAACAGGCAAACGTTGATCAAAATAAAATAAGCTAGAGGTCTCCACCAGGTCAGGTAGGTCCTGGTGGCGCTAAAAAATGGCAATGTGACGCTACATGCATGATCTGAGGCATTTTGATTACAAAAATGTGTTTGGCAAAAGTCGACCTGCTGGTGGCGCTATAACAGGCCAATGTGAAAAGAGTGGCATTTGTTGATCTGACAGATCCGTGTTGATCACACGACTGTAGAGATACTGTCAACCGACTTGCGTGATTTTTGGACCAAATCTGTAGGAGTGCGGGCAAAAGTTAGTTTAGCAATAAACTGCCTCATGCCATGGTGTAGAAGAATTGTTATGTTGATCAAAGTGTGCCTGTTATCTCTCCTATGGCACCACGTCAATACAACAAGGAATTGTGGACAAAACCTTAGCCAACGACAACTAAATATTCTTCTAAGTCTTGGGTCTGAGAGGCTAAATGTCATCAAAAGGTGGTTCTGTGGTTCACATTCAGAATAAATAATGTTCCTCGATATGAAAAGGGTTGAAAAACCACTGCTACAGAATAAAACCAACCTTGGGGTCCAGTGGAGGAGGGAGGGGGGGTTTGGGTGGTCTGGATGGGGGGGGCGTGGGGGGGCTCTCTGCCCGGGGCAGAGGGGGGTCCGAGTCCCCCCTCTTCTCAAACACAGCGCTCAGCTGCTGCACCGTGGGGCTGACGGCCTCCCCGGACCCCCCCTCCGAGGGGGGCCCTAGTTCCCCGGACCCCCCCGAGGGAGACCCTAGTTCCCCGGACCCCCCAGAGTGGGGCCCTAGTTCCCCGGACCCCACCGATGGGGGGAGGGGGGGCTCCAGGCCCCCCGAAGAGGGGAGGGGGGGCTCCAGACCCCCAGAGGAGGGGAGGAGGGGGGGCTCCAGGCCCCCCGAGGAGGAGGAGAGGGGGTCGGGGTCGTCGTCCAGACGGTCCAAAGCCTCGGTGGAGCCGTTGAAACGAGCCACCACGTCCAGGCGGCCATCTTGGAAGCCAGAGGCGCGCTCCTTCTTCAGCAGGATGCGGTTGGTGGCAGCCTGCTTCTCCTGACAGACAGACAGACACACACACACACACACACACACACACACACACACACACACACACACACACACACACACACACACACACACACACACACACACACACACACACACACACACACACACACACCATACCTTGACTGGTACGACTGTTATTGAATAGAAAGCTATCTTATTTGCCATTATGCGGTTTTATTTTGAACATAATGGCATGGGAACTGGACTTTTTATAAGCTAAATGCTGTATTCAGGGGAAGGGGGTCCTTGGCTTCAGTATAAGGGGGTCCTTGGCTTCAGTATAAGGGGGTCCTTGGCTTCAGTATAAGGGGGTCCTTGGCTTCAGTATAAGGGGGTCCTTGGCTTCAGTATAAGGGGGTCCTTGGCTTCAGTATAAGGGGGACTGCAGCCCAAAAGGTTTGAAAACCAGTGCTATCAACTATTGATCCAGTGATGATAACACTGTGATAGTGTTATGTATTACTACAGTATAAAGTATTGATCCAGTGATGATAACGTCACAAGCACTGTGACAGTGTCATTTCTTCCACTCAGCCAACATTATAAAATTCCTTCAGGGTTTCGTCAACAAAAGAATGTTGCTAAGCAACGTATAAACATCTCTGACAGAGGTAGTTATTGTTATGGTCCCAGCCAGCGTGTTAGAGATGATGTTATACAGAGGTAGTTATTGTTATGGTCCCAGCCAGCGTGTTAGAGATGATGTTATACAGAGGTAGTTATTATTATGGTCCCTGCTAGCGTGTTAGAGATGATGTTATACAGAGGTAGTTATTGTTATGGTCCCAGCTAACGTGTTAGAGATGATGTTATACAGAGGTAGTTATTGTTATGGTCCCAGCCAGCGTGTTAGAGATGATGTTATACAGAGGTAGTTATTATTATGGTCCCAGCCAGCGTGTTAGAGATGATGTTATACAGAGGTAGTTATTATTATGGTCCCAGCCAGCGTGTTAGAGATGATGTTATACAGAGGTAGTTATTATTATGGTCCCAGCCAGCGTGTTAGAGATGATGTTATACAGAGGTAGTTATTATTATGGTCCCAGCCAGCGTGTTAGAGATGATGTTATACAGAGGTAGTTATTATTATGGTCTCTGCTAGCGTGTTAGAGATGATGTTATACAGAGGTAGTTATTATTATGGTCCCTGCTAGCGTGTTAGAGATGATGTTATACAGAGGTAGTTATTATTATGGTCCCAGCCAGCGTGTTAGAGATGATGTTATACAGAGGTAGTTATTGTTATGGTCCCAGCCAGCGTGTTAGAGATGATGTTATACAGAGGTAGTTATTATTATGGTCCCAGCCAGCGTGTTAGAGATGATGTTATACAGAGGTAGTTATTATTATGGTCCCAGCCAGCGTGTTAGAGATGATGTTATACAGAGGTAGTTATTATTATGGTCCCAGCCAGCGTGTTAGAGATGATGTTATACAGAGGTAGTTATTATTATGGTCCCTGCTAGCGTGTTAGAGATGATGTTATACAGAGGTAGTTATTGTTATGGTCCCTGCTAGCGTGTTAGAGATGATGTTATACAGAGGTAGTTATTATTATGGTCCCAGCCAGCGTGTTAGAGATGATGTTATACAGAGGTAGTTATTGTTATGGTCCCTGCTAGCGTGTTAGAGATGATGTTATACAGAGGTAGTTATTATTATGGTCCCAGCCAGCGTGTTAGAGATGATGTTATACAGAGGTAGTTATTATTATGGTCCCTGCTAGCGTGTTAGAGATGATGTTATACAGACAGAGGTAGTTATTGTTATGGTCCCTGCTAGCGTGTTAGAGATGATGTTATACAGACAGAGGTAGTTATTGTTATGGTCCCTGCTAGCGTGTTAGAGATGATGTTATACAGACAGAGGTAGTTATTGTTATGGTCCCTGCTAGCGTGTTAGAGATGATGTTATACAGACAGAGGTAGTTATTGTTATGGTCCCTGCTAGCGTGTTAGAGATGATGTTATACAGAGGTAGTTATTATTATGGTCCCAGCCAGCGTGTTAGAGATGATGTTATACAGAGGTAGTTATTGTTATGGTCCCAGCCAGCGTGTTAGAGATGATGTTATACAGAGGTAGTTATTGTTATGGTCCCAGCCAGCGTGTTAGAGATGATGTTATACAGAGGTAGTTATTGTTATGGTCCCAGCCAGCGTGTTAGAGATGATGTTATACAGAGGTAGTTATTATTATGGTCCCAGCCAGCGTGTTAGAGATGATGTTATACAGAGGTAGTTATTATTATGGTCCCTGCTAGCGTGTTAGAGATGATGTTATACAGACAGAGGTAGTTATTGTTATGGTCCCTGCTAGCGTGTTAGAGATGATGTTATACAGACAGAGGTAGTTATTGTTATGGTCCCTGCTAGCGTGTTAGAGATGATGTTATACAGACAGAGGTAGTTATTGTTATGGTCCCTGCTAGCGTGTTAGAGATGATGTTATACAGACAGAGGTAGTTATTGTTATGGTCCCTGCTAGCGTGTTAGAGATGATGTTATACAGAGGTAGTTATTATTATGGTCCCAGCCAGCGTGTTAGAGATGATGTTATACAGAGGTAGTTATTGTTATGGTCCCAGCCAGCGTGTTAGAGATGATGTTATACAGAGGTAGTTATTGTTATGGTCCCAGCCAGCGTGTTAGAGATGATGTTATACAGAGGTAGTTATTGTTATGGTCCCAGCCAGCGTGTTAGAGATGATGTTATACAGAGGTAGTTATTATTACGGTACCTGCTAGCGTGTTAGGATGGTTATAAATGTTCAAAGCACCCTGGTACAGTAGTGCTGTTACTACAGTGTGTATGACATCACTCAGAGGCCTGATTTACACTGCAGTCAAATCCAGCTTGAATCAGATCTGTGTCACCACAGATATAAAAAGCTAGATACCTCTTCCACCGCTGCATTTCATTGGAGAGACCTGTCTCGTTTGATAGGCAGAAGTGCGGAAGTGCCAAGTGACTACGTATGGTGACTACTGGCCAATCGCAGCTCATGTTTTCCGAGACTTCAATTCAACTGAACGCCCCCTTCTGTGACACACGTGGAAGCGTCCACACCTTCGTGGCCATACAGTCGTGGAAAAGTTGCCTATCAACCAAGACGGACGCCCCAGAGCCCAAGGAGGCGTCTACCTTTTTATGTCTATGTGTGTCACATCCAGATTGGAATCCGATTGGTTCCATGTGACCATGTGACCATTTAAACCAATCAGATGCCAATCTGGATGTGACTCAGATCTGATTCAGGCTGGGTTTGGCTGCCAGTGTAAATCAGGCCTCATTGGTTGCCAAATGATTTGACTCAAACTAAAGCTGGACTCACACTTAAAGATAATGGGCGGGGTTCCCTCTGGCCTAGTGGTCCAGGTCCATACCAGGCTAATGCAGACTTTGCTGCGGGTCACTCCCCATCTGTCTCTCCCTGTTTCCTGTCCTATCTTCACTGCGATACTATCAATAAAGATACTATCAATAAAGATACGATCAATAAAGATACGATCAATAAAGATACTATCAATAAAGATACTATCAATAAACTATACTATCAATAAACTATACTATCAATAAAGGCAGAGAAGCCAATCGCGAAATTGCATGTTTAACCCCCATACCAACCCATTCTTTCAAACATGGCAACCATGTTTGTTTACATCTGAAGAAAACATAATGGCTGCTAAATCATGAATGCCTGAACGGATTTCCAAGCGGATTTTTTTGTTTGAAAGCTGTGAACAGTGTGCACACACGTGGTGCATGATCTAGGCATGGGCGTGCACGATCCGTGCACTATGAATTACATGGAAGTCTATGGAGACCATGGCATCAAGGACCTAACCTTGGATTTAATTGATTGCAACTTAAGTGTTAAGGTGTTATTCTGGTTCTGACCTGCAGGGCACGCTGTTCAAACATCCTCCTGGTCTCGTGCAGCTTGGAGAGTCCCGCCGACTTGGCCCCGCCCCCCCGGGAGGCCCCTCCCCCGCCGCCGGGGCCCTGGGGGTCGAAACGAGTGACCCTCTCCGAGACCGTGGACCCCAGCTTGAGCAACGCACTGTTGTCCACCGTATCGTTGAGACTGGAGACTCTGGGCAGAGACAGCTTCACCTCTGTACCTGGAGAATCATTATTATTATTATTATTAGTGGCCAAGGCCACGAAGTGGCAAATGGCCACTCATTGTTATTGGACTTCATCACTATTATTATTATTATTCCGCCACTTTTTCTCTAGCGGCTAGACCGTGCAGTCGCTTTTTACGAAACTCGGCAGTATGGCAGAGGACTATGCCAAACGGCTAAAACGCGAAGCTCGCAACAATCGGCCAAAGGGTGGCGCTGTAGGAAGCCTTTGAAAAATGCCAACTTTGAACTGGTGTAGCTCATGCCCTGTTTCAGGTACAGCAATGAAACCTGTATACACTTATGCGTCTCCTCATGCCGAACAACTTTCACGCTCTGACTTTTGACCTCTGACCTTTACTTCTCCCACAATTTTGAATTATATGAAAAACAGTCAAAATCTATCTCCTCCTGGGATTTTCGCGTAACGTGCGCAAAACTTTTTTTTACATGAACTTTGGACCAATACGGTCATCGCACAGCGGCCGGATTTCTTTTAAAGCAAAACATTATTTTTTAATAATTCACTGTATAATGCAGTTTCATGCAAATTATTCTTCTGCCTCTAAATCATACATGCAAAGTGACACGTTCATGGCATTTGGCAAATATGTAGAGGGTTAGTCCAAATATCACTGAAAGCAATCTTACTCCAATTGGCCAAAGGGGGGCGCTATACGAAGCGTTTGAAAACTCAAACTTTAAAGGGGCATAAGTCATGCCTCGTTTCGTTTGAAGACATGCAACTTGGTTACACGCGTGCCTTGACTCAAGCGGAAGCCATCCGTGTCTTTGTTAAGTACGCTCCATCCTTAGATTTTCTGCCATTTTGAGCAGTTTGTAAAACACTTAAACCCGCTTTTATTCCGGAACTTTCGCGTCACGTGCACGGAACTTTTTTTACATGAACTTTGGACCAATATCTAAAGATCTGTCAGATCGGATTTTTTAAAAATTTAAACATGCTTGTTTAATAATTCAATGAATATTGCAAGTTTTATGCAAATTATTCTTCTGCCTCTAAAACATACATGCAAAGTAAAATTTTCATGATGAACTACTGTAGAAGGTTAGTCCAAATATCACTGAAACCAATCTTACCCCAATTGGCCAAAGGGGGGCGCTATATAATTTTGAAAGAAGGCGTCAAGTACATTACATGAAACTTTTTCTTTTTTCTTTTCTTTTTAAAAAAAATGACAGGTCCATTATGTGTGACTGCCGTAGTGTAGTGGTCAGTGCCTGTGCCTGATGTACGGATGGTTGTCAGTTCAAACCCCACATCGGGTTGAGTTGATGTTAACATCCTGGATGCCCATGGCATGTGCATATGTCAAAATCTTTAATGTTGACACGTCTGATCCAACTCCAGATCACGTTCATGTTTAAAATGAGCCCCACAACTACTGTAGATTTACATGAAACTTTTTCTTTTTTCTTTTCTTTTTTAAAGAAAATGACAGGTCCATTATGCGTGACTGCCGTAGTGTAGTGGTTAGTGCCTGTGCCTGGTATACGGATGGTTGTCAGTTCAAATCCCATATCGGGTTGAGTTGATGTTAACATCCTGGATGCCCATGGCATGTGCATATGTCAAACTCTTCAATGTTGACACGTCTGATCTAACTCCAGATCATGTTCATGTTTAAAATGAGCCCCACAACTACTGTAGATTTACATGAAACTTTTTCTTTTTTCTTTTCTTTTTTTTTTTAAATGACAGGTCCATTATGTGTGACTGCCATAGTGTAGTGGTCAGTGCCTGTGCCTGGTATACGGATGGTTGTCAGTTCAAATTCCACATCGGGTTGAGTTGATGTTAACATCCTGGATGCCCATGGCATGTGCATATGTCAAACTCTTTAATGTTGACACGTCTGATCCAACTCCAGATCACGTTCATGTTTAAAATGAGCCCCACAACTACTGTAGATTTACATGAAACATTTTCTTTTTTCTTTTCTTTTTTTTTTAAATGACAGGTCCATTATGTGTGACTGCCATAGTGTAGTGGTTAGTGCCTGTGCCTGGTATACGGATGGTTGTCAGTTCAAATTCCACATCGGGTTGAGTTGATGTTAACATCCTGGATGCCCATGGCATGTGCATATGTCAAACTCTTTAATGTTGACACGTCTGATCTAACTCCAGATCACGTTCATGTTTAAAATGAGCCCCACAACTACTGTAGATTTACATGAAACATTTTCTTTTTTCTTTTCTTTTTTTTTTAAATGACAGGTCCATTATGTGTGACTGCCGTAGTGTAGTGGTCAGTGCCTGTGCCTGGTATGCGAATGGTTGGCAGTTCAAACCCCACGTCGGGTTGAGTTGATGTTAACATCCTGGATGCCCATGGCATGTGCATATGTTGACACGTCTGATCTAACTCCAGATCACGTTCATGTTTAAAATGAGCCCTTCTCTACCGGCCGTTTTTTTTCTGTTCTGAGGAAAAGAAAATATGATCACTCGAAAATGTCAGAAATACTCAGATTACATTGATTTCACCCCAAGCCTCCAAAATATAAAAAAGAAATCAATAAAATCAAGGCACTCGGCCTACATAGAACTTTTTTTTTTAAACAAACATGGTTAACAGATCCTGTGGCTGCCTAGTGTAATGGTCAGGGCATATGCCTTTCATGCAAAAGCTCGTTGGATCGAAATCCCGCCTGGGGTTTGTATAAGCATAAAACCATGACATTTGGTAGACTTTACAGTTTGGTTCCTTGAACAATGTCTGATATGGAGCCTTCCTAAAAATGTCCCCCAACCCCCCTTGATGCGTATTTTAATATCCGCCATTACTAAATAATGTATTTTGCATCATAAATCCTGAAACAAGCATTATAATACAAACTGTCATGTCTACACCTATGTTGTGATTTCCAAGAATTGCAATGATATCATGTACCAGCTCAGTGGCATAGTGGTTTGAATGTCTTCCCTGAGAATGGGAGATCTGGGTTCAAACCCGGGTCGCGTCATACCAAAGATTCTAGAAAATGGGACCCAGTGCCTCCCTGCTTGAAACTCAGCATCAAGGGTTAGATTTATAACTCCCTACGACATACTAGCGTCATGTCCAGGGGGTGTACTTGTACATCAAGCTGCCTTACGCTACAGAAACAGGAGATAGGCTCCTGCCCTATGAGATTCATAGCCTGGCCGATTCATAGCTCAGCAAGGCTTACTATGTACATCATCAAACTGTCCAGGTGCATAGTATCACAGTTTTTTTTATGTCTGTTGCATATAGGCCTACAGTCTTTTGCATACATGTTGTGTAGAGGCCAATTTATGCTTTTACCTATAACCACCGATTAGTGTAAAACTTTGTATGCACACTTCCCAGAGGCCAAGGAAAAACCTGTGCCCTGCATTTTTCACATCTGCCATTTATAGCGCCACCAGAAGGCCGACTTACAGTATGTAAAACACATTCTTCGATATTACTCCTTCAGATTTTATCCGAAAATCACACAAATCAGTACACAGTATCTCTACAGTGATGTAATCATGACAGATTTGTCAGATATCATATCTATACTATAATTTTGCGAATGTCTGACTGAGTGAGTGAGTGAGTGAGTGTCTGTCTGTCTGTCCCAGCGTTTCTCCTCTGTGGCTGGAGCAATTGATCTGAAATCGCATCACCATCAGCATATGAACACACCTGACATAACTGTGAAGCCCGTTTGTCACTTTCACAAATCGTATGCTGTATATTTGCATTTTTATGGTGTATCTATATCTATTTAGCCTACAGTACCTTTTGTGACCACACATGTTAAGGGAGGGGCGCTGTTGTTCAGGCCATGCACAATCACACACAAACCCACACACACACACACACACACACACACACGGGGGGGGGGGGGGGGGGGAGTGTGTGTGTGTGCAGGCGGGCGGGCGGCGGGGGGGGGGGGGGAGTGTGTGTGTGTGCAGGCGGGCAGGCGGGCGGGCGGGCGGGCGGGGGGGGTGGGGGGTTCTGGCCCTGTTACAGATGTTGTCCAAAAATCATGCAGATCGGTACACAGTATCTCTGTAGCCGTTACATGGAACGGGTATTTCTTACATTGATGCTCCTACATATTAGCATGCAAGCACCAGTTAAAGTTACTTTCCATCCCTCATATACTGTGTGCACAGTGCACATCCCATAACCCACACACTGCACATCATTTCGGAGCTCATATCTTTGAACGGGTAAGGGCTAGTTCTATCTAATTGGCTAACATTGAATTCCAAGGTTTGCAGGATTGCTCCTTTTTGAACAAAATGTCTCAAACGCAGCCTGCTATGTGTGTGAGATTTTGCACACACATTCCCACTAGGCCAAGGAACAGATGCCACCCTTCTCACATTGGCCTGTTATAGCGCCACCAGCGGGTCAATTTTTGCAAAACACATTTTTGGAACAAAATGCTTCAAATCCCGCATGCAGCGTCCGATTGCCGTGAAAGGCCCAAGAACACGTGGCACCCTTTTCACTTTGGCCTATTATAGTGAGTCACCACTAGGCCAAAAAAAAAACCTACCTGACCTGCCGGAGTCCTGTTCGGAAGAACACTGCTTCTAGTTTTTCTTTGATGTCTTCTTTGCTTTCTCTTGATGCCTTTTTGCTTTCCTGCTTTTTATGCCTTGGCCACTTTATCGCTGCTTGCAGCTATATTTATTATTATTATATTAGACTGGAGACTCTGGGCAGAGACAGCTTCACCTCTGTACCTGGAGAATCATTATTATTATTATTAAACCCAACACCTCCTCCTGTGGTTATTAATATTAGACTGGAGACCCTGGGCAGAGACAGCTTCACCTCTGTACCTGGAGAATCATAATCAGGGATGTGGACATCAGGGATCTCCATATATGGGCATAAAAGCAAGGGATTTGTTCCCCTGGCATCACAGGCAGGGGTGGGGGGGCCCCCGTAGAACACATGAGTTTAACAGGACTGGGGAGCAGTCTAGTTTGTGTAGGAAAGATTTGTAGAACCGTTTTTAACATATTTTTTATTTTAAAAATGTATAATTTCCCGTGAAAAAACAGCTCAAAATTCCCACTTGACGACCCTCACGATTCACCCACCATTAGTTCCGGTTCAGACGGTAAACAAGGTAGGAGGATCTTTGTTATCATGGTTGTGCTATTTTAGCGAGAACGCCATGCCATCCTTGGCATCAAAAGTCTTTTTTTGCGTAAATGGACTGTAAAGATCAGAAGAGCCATTGTTTTCTATGGGACGCGGCACTTTTGCGTGCACGTTGGACGTGCGATGGGAACGAATCGCGGACTTCACCAGTGCCAGCCTTATTCACCGGACCAAAGGTAACCAGTGCCAGCTTTCCTGTATGTACAGTATATTTCGCGCGACATCGCAGGATCGGCACTTTAGACACCGTTTAATATTTCGCGAGACATCGCGGGATAGGCACTAGATGAGTTAATATTGATGACATCAGGATACTCCATATATGGGCATGAAAGGGATTATGTTTTTGTGTGACATCACAGTGAAGCCAGAGCGTGATGTCAGAGCGGCAACCCCATTCTGGTAGAGTGGTTCCCCTGTCATCACAGTGATGTCAGAGCATGATGTCAGAGCGGCAATGGGCATAGTTCCAAATCTTCCAATGTTTGGAACTCTCTTCTTCAACGGCTCTGGGTTTAGGCATTTAACCACGCACCCCCCCAGTCCTTACCGCTCTTGTCGCCCTCTCCTGGCGAGCGCTGCATCTGCAGGAACATGTTCTTGATGCGGTGGACGTTGGAGCCGTAGCGCTGGCCCCTCCCAGGGGGGCGGGGCAACAGGGCGGGCTTCTGGGAGGGCGGGGGCTTGTTGTTAAGGTGGTCCGTGGCCTGTTTAAATACATAGATAGATGTTGTTAAGGTGGTCCTGTTTAAATACATAGATAGATGTTGTTAAGGTGGTCCTGTTTAAATACATAGATAGATGTTGTTAAGGTGGTCCGTAGCCTGTTTTAATAGGTAGATAGTATTTAGAACAGGAATGGTGATAGAATCAGATCTACAAATCATGCGGTTGGAACTGGCGATGGAATTACATCTACAAATCATGGGGATGGACTGTCTATAAAATTAGATCTACACATCATGGAGATGGGACTGTCCATGGAGTTAGATCTTCATATTATGGGGATGGGGCGGGGGATGGAATTAGATCTACAAATCATGGGGATGGGACTATCAAATTAAATCTACAAGTCATGTACATGGGACTGGTATTGGAATTAGAGTTGCAAATCATGGGGATGGAACTGGTTATGGAATTAGAGCTACAAATCATGGGGATCGGACTGTCTATGAAGTTGGATCTATAAATCAAGGAAGATGGGGCATCTCCATGATTTGTAGGTCTAATTCTATCACCAGTCTCATCCCCATGATTTGTAGGTCTAATTCCATCGTCAGTAATAATCAACTATCCAGTTATTTCACAATAACCATTTATAATGATTCCCACCTGTTTGAGTGCAGCCAGACCGGCCTCGTAGGCGTTCCGGTGAGGGGACGCGCTCCGCAGGTTGGACCCCCCTCCGGAGGGGGCGGGGCTGGGGGTGGAGGTGGGCGGGGCGTTGCCCCCGGCGACCGCTGGGGGTTCGGTCTTCATCATGGTGGACCAATCAAACGCTCCCGAGGACTGAGGATGATGAGGATGGAAGCATTCTGGTCACGGTTGATTTTCACTTCCTGAGTCTGAAGGAGAAACAAACACACACATTTGAACTATTTTATTACACAGTACTTTAACCATTATTGTGTGCTTTAGCTATTGAAAAATAGCAGATATACAAGCTCACAGTGCGGCACCGAGCTTGTAGATCTGCTATTTTTTGAAACATTTTGAAAATGTGTGCCAGTCTTTTCCCCGTTCCTATATGTCGTCTAAATCCTTCTTCTAATTCAGTGGTTCTCAAACCTTTTCATGTCAAGGACCCCCATAATTACATGTGTTTGGCCGCGGACCCCCATCTCAAAATGTGTTGTTCCAGAGACAATTTCTGCCTCTAATAGTTGACAATTTGGCCAATGATTAATTTGTCATTTTAGAGGTACTAAAAAGTCCTTAAACTGTGACTTTAGAAATGTGCAGATACCCTCTATAGACTTAAACGGTATGTTGGTTTGTTTACTGTTGAGAGAGAAAACAATGTTGCACATTACGTTAATCATCTGAGGACCCCCTAAAATAATGTGGTTGAGAACCACTGCTCTACGATGGCTATAAGTAACAGCGTCTCCACTATGTGGTGGCTGCCAATCATAGCAGAGACGGTACAATACTTTGCCAGCGTTTTTGGGCATCCCAAGATGTTGAAACCCTCTAACAACCAGCCTGTGGGTCCTATAGGCCTAGAGGCTGTCAAATATAAAAACAGATACTGTAGTCTTCACCTACAGTCCAGCTCTGAGATGGTATTTAGCAGAGGTTGGTATTTAATGACCTTGGTCTTAAAGGCTTCCTCTCGGCTACGGTCAGTCTCGCGTAGCCAGACTGTTGCCTCCGCGATTTGCAAATGCTCCCGGCATACAGTCTGGGGAACGGAGATAGAAACGATGAGTGCGAGATAAAGCGGATGTGACGCAACCGCTTCCTTGGTGCAGTAGCAATAACATGTCCTACTGGAAGCGTTAAGTCTCCTTTCATTATTTTTGTGGGTGTTATTTCATCTTTCTCTGGTGTTGTTGCTGTTACCTCCATGATGGTTTCAAATGTTTTCTTAAACTATACACCCATAACAAGAATATGCTGCCCGAATGACTCTGTCTGTGCGAGTGTGTTTCTGTTACGTTTCCAGTGGGACTAACAGTTCCGCCAACTTCCATGCAGCAGTGGCTACTTCCGATACTCGCCATTCGGGTGCTGCCGTTCCAGACTCTGTATAGCATTCGGAGATTGTGGAATAGTTGTCTGGCTACGCGAGGCTAGGCTAAGGTCAAAGGTGCTGCTATCTCTAATACAGACAGACAGACAGACAGACAGACAGACAGACAGACAGACAGACAGACACACTGTCTTTCTGTCTTTCTGACTGTCTCTCCCTCTCTCTCTCTCTCCCTCTCCCCCTCTCCCCGTCCCCCCCCCCCCCCTCTCTCTCCCTCTCCCTCTCTCTCTCTCTCTCTCTCTCATATCATTGAATGCAGTACATTGTTCTATCGCTCATGCAGGACTGATGGACAAGCGGTCCATTTTGGGGACATTTTGCCCCTCCATGGCCTTTCTCTCTGACGTGCCTGCAGAGAGGAATGGAGGAATGGAGGAATGTCACCATGGATTCCATGAGGCTCTGCTGTGTTCCTGCATGTCCATGAAACACATTGAGCAACAACCTGGACGACTGGAGGAGGAGAGAGGAGCTGTGTTGTGTTTCTGGCTTCTTAAAAGCTGTATTATGTAACTCTGTCATTGTTGGGGAAGTTAAAGTTACATGTAACTGAGTTACGTAACTAACTAAGTTACATTTTGCTGTAACTTGCTGGTAACTGAGTTACATTCATATTTCTGTAACTCGTCAAGTAACTGAGATACTTTTTGAGTAATTTTTGGTTCAAGTTGCAAGTTACAAGAAGTTACAAGCGAAGTTATAATTTTACATTTAAGTTTTGTTAAGATTGACGAACATCAACAGATCATCAACAGATCATAATGTTCTTTTTTTTTTTACTTTATTTTAGGAACAGATGTTTACTAAAGAACATTTCAGCCTTTTTGAAATAAAACACTGGCATGTGACTTTTTTTTATAGGATATTATATTTTGTTTCATGTACACCAAATGTACATTCTCAATTTAACGCTGGAAAAAAAAAAAAAGTAACTCAAGTTACTCAAGTTACTTGTTCTATGTAACTAGAAACTTTATAAGTTCCATTTCTCCAGGGCTATAACTTTAACTTGATCAAGTTATGGTGAGTTACTTGTAACTGTACAAGTTACGCTGTCAAAGTAACTTCCCCAACACTGAACTCTGTACTGTGTTTACACCAGGGGTTTTCAAAGTGGGTGCCAGGGCACCCTGGGGTGACGGGGCACCCTGAGGTGACGGGGCACCCTGGGGTGACGAGGCACCCTGGGGTGACAGGGCACCCTGGGGTGACGGGGCACCCTGGGGTGTCGCGGCGGCAGTCCAGGGGTGCCGCAAGATCATTTGATAACATCTGGAATCTATTTGGACACTTGAAAAAAATATTTTGTATCATTTTAAACTTGAAGTAGAAAGTTATTTTCAGTCAGTTCTAACCAAAATGGCTGTTATCTCAACGTTTTCCTCGCAACATAATCACTAAAATATCGTCACTGTCGGGCAGAAACCTTGTATCTCCAAGTTTCAAATGTGTACGTCTTTTGGTAAAGCAAAGCCCTGCTTCATCATACAAGACTGTCGCACAAAACTAGTGAAAACAGCCGATCTACAAGCACACAACGCCTTGCGATGCGAGGCGTTGTGTGCTTGTAGATCTGCTGTTTTCACTAGTTTAGTACATTTTATAGATGATAAATACAAAACGAACGGTTTTGGACATACAAGGTTTCCACCCAACAAGGACAATATGTTATAAATATAAGGTGCTGGGAGTGAAAATTATAATGTAGGGGTGCCTCGGATTAAAACAAATATTCATGGGGTGCCCTGAGACAAATATGTTTAGGGAACCCCTGCTTTACATAACTAAACCATAAATAATACATTTTACAGAGAACGCTCTGAATCCATGAGTTAACCTTCCATCTCGGGAGAGATGGAAGGTTTTTAGCAGGTCTTTCAGTCCGAGTGTATCAAAAAAGCAACTTAAGGCAGCGATACATCTAAACCTAACCTTAACCCTAACCTCAGTAAAACTACTGCTGGTGAATGCTAACCTGGTGAAATGCTAACCTGTCGACGCTGGTGATTGCTAGCCTGCTTCCAGACCATAGACCCCGCCCACTCTCAGAGTGGACTGTTTCTCTGGTCTGGATCTGGGTACATGAATCGCCCGTTCCCAACCAAATATTGCGGCTGCTCCAATGAGCGCGGGGGGTGGAATATCCGATCCACCAAGCAGTTGAAACGATTCAAACGAAGTTCACACACCACACACCAGGCACACACACACACACACACACACACACACACACACACACACACACACACACACACACACACACACACACATGCGCGCGCACGCTGATTTCACCAAGCTGTTAATGTTGATTACATGTTTCTGGTCGCAGTTCTGTGTGGAAGCAGTCACTGGCACAGACAGAGACACACACGCCACGACCTTGCGGCACGATCACTCCTTTCCCTTGGTATAATAAAGGTATCTCTCTCTCTCTCTCTCTCTCTCTCTCTCTCTCTCTCTCCAGAGCAGCAGGAGAGAGAGAGAGAGAGAGCGAGAGAGAGAGAGAGAGAGAGAGAGAGAGAGAGAGAGAGAGAGAGAGAGAGAGAGAGAGAGAGGACGCTCTAAAAATAGAAGTTATAGAAACGTCATTTTCCTGCAGACTAGACTAGACTGGCTTCAGACGAAGACCCCCAGCCAATGGTCCCTGTTTGGGGGACCCCCCTGGACCCCCCTGGGACCCCCGGGACACCAGGGGTTCACTCAATATGATGATCAGTGTGGGGATCAACAGACAGACAGACAGACAGACAGACAGAGTGAACTCTACTGGAAGAGGAAGAAGAGAAAGATCATGTGATCAGACGAGAAGAGAAGATGTCATAACTCACACATACATACACACACACACACACACACACACTCCGTCTGTTAACAATGGTCTGTTGACTTGTCTGTCTCCCTTGCGTGCACGCGCTCTTGCACACACGCGCACACGCACGCACACACACACACACACACACACACACACACACACACACACACACACACACACACACACACACACAGACAATACAACAATACCATTGTTATAGTCGTTATAAACAGACACTAAACAGTGACACATCATGTAAACCTGGCCTGATTTTACACAACACACACACACACACACACAGTACACACAAAAGCTTGTGCTTTGGGCTTATTTCCTGTTATTGTCAGCATGGGCACATGAGGCGAGTGATTGTAACACGCACGCACGCACGCACGCACGCACGCACGCACGCACGCACGCACGCACGCACGCACGCACGCACGCACGCACGCACGCACGCACGCACGCACGCACGCACGCACGCACGCACGCACGCACGCACGCACGCACGCACGCACGCACGCACGCACGCACGCACGCACGCACGCACGCACGCACGCACGCACGCACGCACGCACGCACGCACGCACGCACGCACGCACGCACGCACGCACGCACGCACGCACGCACGCACGCACGCACGCACGCACGCACGCACGCACGCACGCACGCACGCACGCACGCACGCACGCACGCACGCACGCACGCACGCACGCACGCACGCACGCACGCACGCACGCACGCACGCACGCACGCACGCACGCACGCACGCACGCACGCACGCACGCACGCACGCACGCACGCACGCACGCACGCACGCACGCACGCACGCACGCACGCACGCACGCACGCACGCACGCACGCACGCACGCACGCACGCACGCACGCACGCACGCACACACACACACACACACACACACACACACACACACACACACACACACACACACACACACACACACACACGTGTATACAATATAAGTCAGTCAGTCAGTCAGTCAGTCAGTCAGTCAGTCAGTCAGTCTCTCTCTCTCTCATACTGATATAAGATGTGATTCTTCTCAGAGGTTTGTCTGTTGAGCTGAAATGATTGAAAGTCTTCTCTACAGTTAGGTGAAAGGAGCAGCTCATTAACAGCTAATCAACAGCATAGCTGCATTGATTAACAGTTGATTAACAGCATAGCTACATTAATGGAACAATAGAGCCAAGCAGGAGAAAAATATGTCTAATAATAAATGCATCCACGTTGCTAAGATTGCACACAGACCTGAGTTAAAGGATAACTTTGTTTTTTTACAACAAGGGTTCATATTTTAGATTGTAATTAGAGAAAAGAAAAAGTGAGTGTTAAAATGTTTTAATTTGCTTCGTTCTATTGTTTTATCGCATTCACTGTGCTAAAATGTGGGGCATGCGTACGCATGGGGGCATGTGTGGCTAAATATGTATTTTTAGACACAATAAGCAAGCAGTTTCTTTACTGCTATATACAGTAACACTACTAGCCCCCATAAGTCACATTCAACCATGAAAGGTTGCATTGTATCTTGGGAATGGGCTTATTCTGTGTAAAATGACATATTTAGCCACTTGTTCGCATGCCCCCAACCACTGAAATAAGAATCTCTAAAACAATAGAAAGAAGTAAATGAAATAATTTTAACACTCATCTTTTATATTCTTTAATTACAATCTAAAATATGAACCCTTGTTGTAAAAAACTAAAGTTGTCCTTTAAACTGTGCTTGATGTGATCTGTTTAACCCTACAGTACAGTGGCACCAGCCGTCTTTGGGCCACAAGGCTCGGCAAGGCTTTACTTACTTACTACTTCCCCCAGAGTAGAGGGTGTGCGTGTGACATCATCATCATCATACCAGGAAGTTAAGCAGGAGCACCTACTGAGTGGCAAGAAACTACTGTCTGGCCTTGACAGCTCATACATCCAAACAGAAAACTACTTTCTGGCCTTGACAGCCCATACATCCACACAGAAAACTACTTTCTGGCCTTGACAGCCCATACATCCACACAGAAAACTACTTTCTGGTCTTGACAGCTCATACATCCAAACAGAAAACTACTTTCTGGCCTTGACAGCCCATACATCCAAACAGAAAACTACTTTCTGGCCTTGACAGCCCATACATCCACACAGAAAACTACTTTCTGGTCTTGACAGCTCATACATCCAAACAGAAAACTACTTTCTGGCCTTGACAGCTCATACATCCACACAGAAAACTACTTTCTGGTCTTGACAGCTCATACATCCAAACAGAAAACTACTTTCTGGCCTTGACAGCTCATACATCCAAACAGAAAACTACTTTCTGGCCTTGACAGCTCATACATCCACACAGAAAACTACTTTCTGGTCTTGACAGCTCATACATCCAAACAGAAAACTACTTTCTGGTCTTGACAGCTCATACATCCAAACAGAAAACTACTTTCTGGTCTTGACAGCTCATACATCCACACAGAACAGTGCTGTCTGATTGCATTAAACAATGTTAAACAATGTTAAACAATGTTAAACTCACTTTAGCCACTCGATTTGCCATTCACTTTATGCATCATGCAATACCCTCTATAGCAGGGGTGGGCAACTTTGATGATGGCGAGGGCCACTATATTTCCACCTTCACTCCAGAGGGCCACTATATTTCCACCTTCACTCCAGAGGGCCACTATATTTCCACCTTCACTCCAGAGGGCCACTATATTTCCACCTTCACTCCAGAGGGCCACTATATTTCCACCTTCACTCCAGAGGGCCACTATATTTCCACCTTCACTCCAGAGGGCCACTATATTTACACCTTCACTCCAGAGGGCCACTATATTTCCACCTTCACTCCAGAGGGCCACTATATTTCCACCTTCACTCCAGAGGGCCACTATATTTCCACCTTCACTCCAGAGGGCCACTATATTTCCACCTTCACTCCAGAGGGCCACTATATTTCCACCTTCACTCCAGAGGGCCACTATATTTCCACCTTCACTCCAGAGGGCCACTATATTTCCACCTTCACTCCAAAGGGCCACTATATTTCCACCTTCACTCCAGAGGGCCACTATATTTCCACCTTCACTCCAGAGGGCCACATTGCATATTGCTACGTCCTACTTTGCCATTCTAGTATTGCATACAACCGAAAGAAAAATAGCAGATCTACAAGCTCAAAACGCATCGCAGCGCGATGCGTTTTGAGCTTGTAGATCGGCTATTTTTGCTTCTTTTAAATTGGAATCCTGAATAATTTTTTGTTATTTCTTAATTGGAATCCTGAAATGTAACATTTTGATTTAATTTCAAACGCATGTATTCATATACTCATGTTAACGTTATGAACCTGATTACAAATACATTGGACATAAAAAAAGACATTTTAATACTACTATACTAGTGGTCATTAAGCTACTAATATAGACAGAATTAAAGCAGTTCATGTTTGCAATTGTAACAGCTGAAATCAATAATATATTCAGTATTCTGACCTGAGGGCCGCATTAAGTAAAGGTGGGGGCCGCATGTGGCCCCCGGGCCACATGTTGCCCATGTATGCTCTAGGGATGCTGGGTTAAATGCTGGGTTAAACCCCAGCATAAAACGTATTTTCTATCTGTCCTAATAATGGAATCTGATATTCTCTCAAGTTTACCCCGTGACATAAACTGTTTCGAGAGAGATTTAGGCTACATGTTTGACATAAATGTAAGGTTCTATAAAGTAACAATGTAATCCGGCGGGGATTCTGTGGATGAAAAGATTATTTACCAGAGTGACCTGAGACAGAGATGTTTGAGAACCACTGATCTAGAGGGGGTCTGGTATCATCACCGTGGGGGAGAAGACAGTGTTTGGTACTGACTGCAGGGTTTTGGTCTTTAGCTTCACTAGAATCTCCAGAATCAAAGAGGGTTTGTGTGTCTGACTTCATCAAGCTGTCTGGAGCGCATATTCAAGATCTGGGAGCCAAACAAAAGCAGAGATGAGGAACTCTGGGGGAAAGGGAGTCAGTGGAGAAACAGATGCTGAGGAGAAAGTGGGGAAGGTGTTTCTCACACCTTGACAAAACCTGCAACCAGCAGCACACGCCAGGCCCTGGCATGGAACCCTCAGGGGAAGAGGAAGAGAGGGAGGCCTGGAAACACCTGCAGACGAGACACTGAGGCGGAGCTGAAGAGACAGACAAAGCCGTGTTGGATGGAGAAGAGTCGTTGATGGCCAATGCTCCACTGGGAGCGATGGGCCTAAGGTGTTTGACTTAAGCTGAAGTATAAGAAGAGGCAAGTTGATGAGACTTGGTACAATGTCTTATGTCTAGTGTGGTGTGCAGGAGCAGCCATGCATACATAAGACGTACAGTATGTATACATTAAGGGTAAAATCCACACACACACACACACACACACACACACACACACACACACACACACACACACACACACACACACACACACACACACACACACACACACACACACATTCATCCCTTCCTGAAAACTGCAAATGAAGATGGAGCACTTCTTCCTGCATTGGGGTCCCTGGACACATGGGGGTCCCTGAACACATGGGGGTCCCTGGGGGTCCCTGAACACATGGGGGTCCCTGGGGGTCCCTGGGCACATGGGGGTCCCTGGACACATGGGGTTCCCTGGACAAATACCTATTCCTTTGGGGGTCCTTGACATGAAAGTGTTAGGGACAAAGAACAAGCCCCAAAATACCACAACCCAAAAACTATGCTGTTGTTGTTGAGGCCAGTAGTCCGAATCGTGGATGAACGCTAACCTGCCAACGCAGGTGAATGCTAACCTGGTGAATATTCCTAATCTTGACCCTGATCCCCCTTGGGGATTCCAAACAGCGGGACATGAAATATCAAGGTTTTGCCAACTAGGTATGACAATATCTTGAAGTGATTGTGTTAGGGTCCTTTCTCAACCTCAGGGAGCCACTTAATATTAAAACCGGATTAAACCGTACTTCTTCTGTACTTAAATTAGCCGGACCGGAATTTTCCGTGCTAGGTTATTAAAAACGAAATAAATGATAATGATAAAAAAAAAAAAGATCGGCAGCTCTTCTCCATGTCTTCTTCGACTGATCTAAAAGGATCATTCTCTCAACCCTCTGAACCGGAAGTGCTTCTGGTAGCTTTCAGCCAGCATAGCCACAGTCCCGTCCACTTTCATTGTAGGAGGAGGCGTTAGCATAGCATCTGTCCGTGATGTTTTTGATCAGAAAAAGGTTGACATGGGCGCTGCATACAGAGTGGATTACATTCGCTTACCTCGATGTGCACGGATCGTGCATGTGAAGCGCACGGGGGGGAAGACGACTCGGCCAAAATCCCCACTGTATGCCAATGCAGATTGAGACACTTCGCTGGTATGTAAACAATAGCCATTGAAAGAAGAAAAACTAAAAAAGAACGGTGCCATTCAAGAAGGACGGGGACGCGCTGATTGTCTTGTAAAATGAATGCTGTCTCAGATCATAATACAATAATAGAAATGTTCTGGCCAGGCTGGGAAAGTGTTAATGACCTGAAACTGTTTGAACCACTGAGCTCCAGTTAAGCTCATATTAAACTGGGGGTATTTGAAAACAATAAAACAATAAAAGGTGATAAAGAATGATGGATGATATCAACGCTGCTACTGCATGTCCTCTATGTTTACAGAGGACACTCACTGATGTGTTCTAAAGGCCCAGGAGTGGCAGTCTGGGCATCTAGGATCCAATAAATGCTGCATTAAAGGACCTACACCATGAATTTTCACTTTTTCTATTTTAAAACCTTTTTTTGGGGTCCCACTGGCACCTTCTATCCTCACAAAGTCCTATTTCTGTACATTGTGTCTTTCTCTGGTTTTGGGAAGACAGAGATGAAAAGCTTTCCACAGGTTCTCAGAACAGTGCTGTTCTGAGAGTTGATCCGTGTGACGTCACACGGATTCCCGTTTTTTTTTCAGAGTCAAAACAAAATTTTTTTTCCCGTTTTGGTATTGCAGCTGGAGAGCCTCATTATAGTAGAGCTAGAACAAACAAAAAGAATGGTCAGAGTGTTTTTTGAGGGTTAAAACCTGTCTAAGACTCAATTTTGAGCATATATTTATGCAAAAAATATAGTTTTAAAAGCATGGTGTAGGCCCTTTAAGGCTAGCCTGATTTCAGACTCAGCTCACGCTTTAGTCTGAAACTGTGCTCCATTCTGAGCGATTTACGGGGGACTTTTTTGCGAGCGTGCACGCGCGTGTCCGCGCGCGAGTGATCGCGACGCACGGTGATCGAGACGCACGGTGGACGCGACGCACCGTCGGGGAGTGTGTGTGTGTGTCTCTGTCTATGCCAGTGACTGCTTCCACACAGAACTGCGACCAGAAACTTGTAATCAACATTAAACAGCTTGGTGAAATCAGTGCGCTCGTGCGTGTGTGTGTGTGTGAACTTCGTTTGAATCGTTTCAACTGCTTCGCGGATTGGATATTCGTTAGACCCACGGTGGTGGGGGTGGGGTGGGTGACGGTCACCCACCCCACCCCCACCCCCACCCCGCGCGCTCATTGGACAGCCGAAAATAAAAACCGATTCATGTACTAAGCTCCAGACCAGAGAAAGAGTCCACTCTGAGAGTGGGCGGGGTCTCTGGTCTGGAAGCAGGCTACTTTAAGGCAGTGTTTCTCAACCTTTGTTCTGCATGGGCACACTTTTCATGTCCCAAGAATCCATGGTCACACCAACATAATACGGGGGTGTAAATATCCTCACTGTCGGGAAGAAACCTTGTATCTCCAAGTTTCAAATTTGTACGTTTCTTCGCAAAGTAAAGCCCTGCTTCATCATACAAGGCTGTCGCACAACAGTAGTGAAAACAGCAGATCTACAAGCACACCACGCCTCGCACCGTGAGGCGTGGTGTGCTTGTAGATCGGCTGTTTTCACTAGATTAAATCATTTTCAAAATGATAAATACAATACTGGCTTTCAAGCAGTTTCAAGGGGCACACTTGACCCTTCTCAGGGGCACACCAAAGGTCCCCAGGACCAGTGGTTGAGAAACACTGCATTAAGGCACTTTATATAGATTGTGCATTACATTCACCAATTCACACACACACACACACACACACACACACACACACACACACACACACACACACACACACACACACACACACACACACACACACACACACACACACACACACACACACACACACACACACCGATGTCAGAAGAAACCATGCAAGGAGCAGTTAGGGGTTCAGAGTCTTGCTCAAGGACTCTTCCACACCAACTCTGGGGGAGCCCGGGATCGAACCGGGAACCTCGCGGTGGCAAAGCGGCCGCTCTACTGTACCTCCTGAACCACTGGCGCCTCGATGTAGCCTGACAGTTCGAGTCCCGTTCCCAGCCTCTGCCTGTCTCTGCCTCCTGTCTGTCCTTTGTGTAATCTATCAATAAAGGGATAGATTGAGGGAAAAGGTTGTTTTATGAGTTTGAGAGATCTAAAAACAGAAAAATATTCATATCCACGGGTTACCAACGCCCCATAGTGCATTGCGCAGAAGTTGTACCGAGCTTCCGAGCTAGCTGCGATGCGTTTTGAGCTTGTAGATCTGCTATTTTTGCTTCTTTTGTATGAGATAATAGAATGACAAAGTAGGACATGGCAATATGCAATGTGGCCCTCTGGAGTGAAGGTGGCAATATAGTGGCCCTCTGGAGTGAAGGTGGAAATATAGTGGCCCTCTGGAGTGAAGGTGGAAATATAGTGGCCCTCTGGAATGAAGGTGGAAATATAGTGGCCCTCTGGAGTGAAGGTGGAAATATAGTGGCCCTCTGGAGTGAAGGTGGAAATATAGTGGCCCGCTGGAGTGAAGGTGGAAATATAGTGGCCCTCTGGAGTGAAGGTGGAAATATAGTGGCCCTCTGGAGTGAAGGTGGAAATATAGTGGCCCTCTGGAGTGCAGGTGGAAATATAGTGGCCCTCTGGAGTGAAGGTGGAAATATAGTGGCCCGCTGGAGTGAAGGTGGAAATATAGTGGCCCTCTGGAGTGAAGGTGGCAATATAGTGGCCCTCTGGAGTGAAGGTGGAAATATAGTGGCCCTCTGGAGTGAAGGTGGAAATATAGTGGCCCTCTGGAGTGAAGGTGGCAATATAGTGGCCCTCTGGAGTGAAGGTGGAAATATAGTGGCCCTCTGGAGTGAAGGTGGCAATATAGTGGCCCTCTACATCATCAAAGTTGACCACCCATGCACTAAACATTTAGTTGTAGGTTTAAGGCTTGAACTTAAGAGTTAATGACATGACTTGTACTTAAATAAAATAAATAAAGATGGCTGATCTACACAGTATAAGCTCAAAACATCTTGCAGCACACAGACACGTTGTGAGCTTGTAGATCTGCTATCTTTTAGGGCTTTTTTTCAAGGCTTTAGGTTTATATAGCCTAGTTGAAATGGCAATATTGATCTAAAAAATGCCATTGAGCATTAAATCTCTGTCCAAAAATGATGAAGTCATCTCACAAACATAGCAATACAAACACATAGATAGGCCTATATGCACGTGCGTGTGTGCGAGTGTGTGCGCGCGCGTGCGTGTGTGTGTGCGTGCTTGCCTTGCTGGCTAGAAAGAGGCTTTTGTTGACAGTCAGACTCAGAGTCACACAAACAACACACACACAAAAACATCACATTGTGTGTGTGTTTGGTTGGTTGTTGTTGTGTTAAGCAGAGCCTCAAAACAAACGGCGTCGCATCATTATTATTATTATTATTAATATGATTTTTATCATCCAGTAAAAAGAAACCAGATGAAAATACAAATAAAAAAGCTGTCAAAACGTTATTGCCGCTTGTGTTACACGCCGATATCTGTGACCCGGCGAATCCTGTGCCTCCAGGGGTCGCTGTTGCTGCTCTCTCTGTTCTGTTTTACTATTATTATTGTTGTGTCGAGTCAGCTGACATTAAGCTACAGTGGAATTATAATAACTATGAGCTAATAACTATTTAACTATAATACAACCGAGATTAATGTCAACATTCAGCCATTCAGTCAGAGGAGGGGACACACATTAGTTTGGGTCACCGGTGTGGGTGTGACAGTCACCGGGCTTTAGGACCCTGAGGAGGCTGCGGTGTTTCCTTCCTGCATCTGTAGCTTCCTGCTTCACTACAAACACACACTGCTACACACTACTACACACTACACACACACACACACACACACACACACACACACACACACACACACACACACACACACACACACACACACACACACACAGCATGCTAATGCTAACGTCTTACCTTCACTTCATGCTGGGTTTTTATTTTATCCTCCTTTTGTTGCTCCGTTCATCTTTCATCATCACGATCTGATGGACACAACATCCTCCATTGTGTCTCTCTCTCTCTCTCTCTCTCTCTCTCTCTCTCTCTCTCTCTGTCCACGTTCGTTCGTTCTGCCTCCGTGCGTGTGAGAGCAGGGGCGTCAATTGGGTATGGCAGGGGTATGCAGCTTCCATATCCTGGGTCCATGTGGGGAAAATAAAAGTTACTTTTAAATATAAATCCATGAATGTCTCTTTGTCTATTTGCGCTGGTTATTATGTTGTTAAATTACAGTAAAATTAGGCGACTACAAATGCACAATTTACCAAAATGGTCACTTTTTAAACAAGGCATTATAATGATATTCTCCACAATTGTATTCTCCCCATTTTGACAAGATGGTATATTCCCAGGTTCCGCAGGTCAGCTGTACTAGTGTAGGCTACTTCTTAAAATGTAAAATAAATGTTGCTATGGTATAGGGTTAGGGTTAGTCATAGGGTTATGACACCAGTCATGTTGCCATACCTTAACTTTTTCTGAACTGACGCCGCTGTGTGAGAGAGTCTCCTCCTCCTCTCTCTCTCCATCTATGACTCTCCCTCTCTCTCTCTCTCTCTCTCTCTCTCTCTCTCTCTCTCTCTCTCGCACACACACACACACACACACACACACACACACACATACACAAAACACACACACACACACACACACACACACACACACACACACACACACACACACAAGGAGCTGTCATTCCATTGTCATTCATTTCTCATTCATTTATTGTTTAGTGTGTCTTTTTTTATTCTGCTTGAATTAATCATTTTGCGTCAGTGTCAATATTTTATAAGGAGAAACATAATTATGTTCACTTTCTTGAATGATAAGACATAAGGAATAATAGCACAATATAATAGGCTTATTTAAAATGTGTAATGTTCATAACTATTGTGTTGTGAAGTCAGTTTGAACAGTCTAAAGGCCCATTCCCACTGGGCCAGATAACAGATAATATATATACAGTATATATATATATATATATATATATATATATATATATTTATTTATTTATTTATTTATTTATTTATTTTGCTGTAGGCCTATCTACCATCCACTTTGAATGGAAACATATCTGGAGAAAGAGATGTGGGAATGGGACAATAGTTATCAGTTTATTTAATTTAACTGGATGTTGTGAACTATTTAAAATCAACACAATGTGAAAACAGACAATGGAAAACAGACTGACGGTCAGTAGGACAGAGTCCATTAAAAATGCAACAGCGGCCTCTGGTGGCTATCATGTGAAAATACAGCATCTCGTCTGCCTCTGCTAAATCAGTGATTTCCATGATTTCTGAAACCAAAAATAGGCCCATGCTGACTTTTAGAGGTATAAAACGTATAGAATTGATACCTATACATGACAATAGGCCTATAAATAGGCAGATGGACCGACAGACAGACAGAGAGAGAGAGACAGACAGACAGATACTTTATTATTCCCAAAGGAATTTGTTTTGTTCAACATCAGCTCCAGTCGCAATACATCCGTACAGATTGTGAATAAAAAGAAGCCTGATGAACATATGAAATACTTTACATCAATGGTAAAGAACTCGTGCAGCTCTGCTGAGTGCAGGGGGAAGAGAAGGAGGGCCCAGCACAGTCCCCTGAGGAACTCCTGTGACCACGGTGTTGGATGTACAGTCCCTCCCCCTGACACACTGTGGTCAGTCAGAGAGATATTCTAGCTCCTTTCGGAACCCCTCACTCCACTGCTACGCAGCTCCGAGATGGGGTTCCTACTGGTAGCATGCCGGAATCCTGCGGCTGGATCGCCGACCCGCCGTTAGGGAACACTTCTTACCTTTGGTGAACACTCTATCCAAAAAGTGACGGGTCTCTGTTAATCTATAATCGTTTTACTTCTTTAAGGTGGAAGAAACTCAAAGCAAGGGGGTGAAATAAAGTTTTTATATCGCTCAGGGAAACATTACTGCCTCCCTTGGTCACGTGGTATATACACAAGTTACACAACGGGGAAAACACGGGAAAACACAGAGCCGGCTGACCTTCTGAGCGATATAAAAACTTTATTTCACCCTCTTGCTTCGAGTTTCTTCCACCTTAAAGAAGTAAAACGATTATAGATTAACAGAGACCCGTCACTTTTTGGATAGAGTGTTCACCAAAGGTAAGAAGTGTTCGCTAACGGCGGATCGGCGATCCAGCCGCAGGATTCCGGCATGCTACCAGTAGGAACCCCATCTCGGAGCTGCGTAGCAGTGGAGTGAGGGGTTCCGAAAGGAGCTAGAGATATTCCATGATCCAGGATCAAGCTGTGTGGGTCAAACATCCATATCTCTGCTGTCGGGCTGAAACCTCCAAACTACAACATGTTAATTTTCTGGAAACATGGCAAGACATGGACAAAAACAAGGACACCGCCATTACTTTTCCAACGACTGCGACGGAGACACCGCCGAGCAAGCTAAAGCGAGCGAGTCACCGTGTCGAGCATTGCGAAGGTCGATTGAGCCGACTCAGCGCCGTTTGAGTCGCGTACCGATAGGAAGAGAATAGTAAATCATGTTTGGGGTGAACTGTCACTCAAAGTGCCTCTGGCCAATCACAGCGCGTCTTTTCTGGGACTTGCCTGGCAGACGCAATCTTCCACTATCATGCATACTAACTGTGTGGGCTACATTACTTCATTCACTTTACTTTACTTTATTTATTTATTTATTTGGACGGGACAGTGTATATTAATGGATAAAGCAATGTAAATATACCAGACTTAGCAAGAATGCTAAATTCAATCCGTAGTCCCCACATGAAACACAAAACAAAACATATACCAACAACAACAATCTTACATCAAGAGAAGACACCTAAAACACATACATACAAGTACTATACTATTCCAACAGTAAGAACTCTACATTCGTAAAAAGAATGATTAAAAACTATACTATACATACATGTGCTACACTATTAAGACTATTAAGACTATACATGGTCACACGTTTGATTGTCAACTAACCATTTTTTTAGGTTAAACTTGAAGGGTGGAAATGACAAACAGTCTCTTATTAATAGAGGAAGGTCATTCCAGATTGAACAGCCCTGGACTGAGAGGGTGTTTTTTCCAAAAGTGGTTGCCCGGTGTGGCACTTGGCAGTCTCCTCTAGCGAATGCCCTCGTATTGAGTCCTCTCACAGGTGTTATGATACTGATTAAGGCTCTGCTCAAACAGAGTCAGGGTGCTGATATGTTGCATGTTGGCTCACTGAGAACACTCTGCTACACCAGGGGGTCCCAAAGTGTCCTTGAGGGGGTTCCAACTCTGGGAGTGTACGTATAGGGTCCATTTGGTTCCATTTGTACACTCTCAGAGTTATGGGGGTCCTTGAAATCAAAATGTTTGAGGACCACTGTGCACTAAATGGAACAGAGCCTTCAGGCTTCATTCAAATCATTGGTAACACCAAGGACGTTTCTTTACCATGTCTGCTGTACATAGAGCAGGGGTTCCCAAACATTTTTGTCTCAGGGCATCCCATAAATATTTGTTTTAATCCGAGGCACCCCTACATTATAATTTTCACTCCCAGCACCTTATATTTATAGCATATCGTCGTTGTCGGGTGGAAACCTTGTATGTCCAAAACTATTCGGTTTGTATTTATCATCTATAAAATGTACTAAACTAGTGAAAACAGCAGATCTACAAGCATTGGCTGTTTTCACTAGTTTTGTGCAACAGGCTTGTATGATGAAGCAGGGCTTTGCTTTACCAAAAGACGTACACATTTGAAACATGGAGATACAAGGTTTCTGCCTGACAGTGACGATATTTTAGTGATTATGTTGTGAGGAAAACGTTGAGATAACAGCCACTTTGGTTAGAACTGACTGAAAATAACTTTGTACTTCAAGTTTAAAATGATACTTAATATTTTTTCAAGTGTCCAAAACAGATTCCAAATATTATCAAATGATCTCGCGGCACCCCTGGACTGCCGTCACGGCACCCCAGGGTGCCCCGTCACCCTCTTTGAAAACCCCTGAGATAGAGGCGGTTGGCCTACGTACATACATTATAAGTAAGTAGGTCGTGGAGGCTTATCCTCCGCTACAAAGCACTGGACCCCTGGGAGACGCAACACCACACCTACGGTACCATCAGCTCCCACTACTCCTACCTGCAGGACTACTGCATGCAAAGCCTACTACAGTGTGTCATTTGGATTAGCATGTGTTGTTACGAAACCCTGTTGGGTCCAGGAATGATTTTGTAACGTGAACCAGAGCACACAGGTTTGGAGCAAAAAGGTGCAATGTGTGCTTTTACTCCTGAAATGATATACAATATTTACATTTGGACACAAATTGTATGCACAGGCATACAATAAACCAAAACACAAGCCAACACCAATCCAGGAAGAGTGGATGAGCTTGGTGTAAGAGTAACTTCCTTTAGTTGAACATTAAGGAAACTAAGGGGGTTCACACATTGATGCGTGGGATGAGGTAGAACATGTGGAAGAAGTATTTGGGTAACGATTGAATCCAAGCTGACGTGGAACTCGCAACAGCGATGCCGTCTATAACAACTGTCTGTCAGCAGAGGCTGCATTCTATGCACAGACCGAGATAATACATGGATAAAAGTCTAATGGCACATCCATCCATCCTTCGTGGAAAGTGCATTAACTGTTTATTGTGTTGCCTGCTGACATTATTCCCCAGAGTCCCCACAAGTATAGGGTTTCTGAACAAACATGCATTAAACGTGAAGCCTCTCCAATTATTACTGGTAGCCTATTCTGTTATCTTTCTTTTTCCTCCCCCATGTTGTATCCAGAGTGATCTATAGGAGAGTGTTCTATAGGAGAGTGATCTATAGGAGAGTGATCTATAGGAGAGTGATCTATAGGAGAGTGGTGTCACGCTTTGAACTCGCCGCAGACCGGAAGTGGCTTCGCATGGAGCCGTTCTCATTCGCGAGCCTCTGCCCCGTCCGCCCCCATTCTAGCCGAGTCATTTAAACTCGCTGGAAGTAGACCAAATCACGTCTTTTTCACCATTGTAACGCATTCACGGGCCTCTCTAAGGTAGATACCATTTTTAAAAGAGTGAAAAAGACGTGATTTAGTCTACTTATCAGCGAGTGACAAAATGAATGGGGGCGGACGGGGCAGAGGCTCGCTAAGAATGAGAACAGGCTCCAGTAAGCTAGGCTAAGTTAGCTTCCCACCATAGAGTAAATAGGCTTTCCACGCTTACTATGGGAGTCGACGTAAGTGACGTAACTCTCTCTCTCTAGGGGTCTGGTTGTATCATGTTGTCCAGGGGCGTCAATTGGGTATGGCAGGGGTATGCAGCTGCCATACCCTGGGTCCAGGGGGGGAAATAAATGTTACTTTTAAATATAAATCCATGAATGTCTCTTTGTCTATCTGTGCTGGTTATTATCTTGTTAAATTACAGTAAAATAACTACAAATGCAACATGTAACAAAATGGTCACTTTAACAAGGTATTATAATTATATTCTTCCCATCTTGACAGAATGCTATATTCCCAGGTTCCGCAGGTCGGCTGCACAGGTGCAATGCATTATTGTTAATCGTGGCACGTTTACTAACATGCCAAGTTTAGCTGCACTTGAACAACCGTTCCAGGCTGCCATATCCAGCCCAAGAAACCTTAAAAACGGACAAAACTTGTTTTCGTTTTCTTTTTTTTTTTTCTTCCAGACATTGTGAAAATAGCCGATCTACGAGGCGTTGTGAGCATGTAGATCTGCTATTTTCACAATAGAACCGTGTTATACAAAATGTAATGCCTCTTTTCCATGAGGACTCCCATCTTTGCCATACCCTAGCTTTTGCTGAACTGACGCCACTGATGTTGTCAATGAATTTTGTGTTTGTGTCTGATGTGTTGTGATCTTGTGTCCTGATGGTGCAAAAAGAACTTCTTCAAGGACCAATAAAGCATGGATCTATCTATCTATCTAGGAAGGATCTATACAGTATATCTCCCCTTGTTTCCCCTATCCTGTACTTATAGCCTAGTGTTTTTATAACTGCGATGATCTTTTTATTTTTATTTGTATTTTCTGCTTGCTATTTGTTATGTCCATGAATTGAACACCAAAGACTTCCAATGTAAACAAGACCGTAAAAGGACTTATTTGGGATGTTCCTTTTAGGCAGGGTGTTTAACTGTACTTGTACTGAACTGTACTACATTTGTTTATTGACTATACTTAATAAAATAAAATATTCAATGTGTCATGGATGTGACTAGGATCTTGTATGATGTTGGATGATGCATGGCCTGACTATGATTAGAAGGTGAGATTCTGCATACATGTAAGGGACTTTTAACCACACCCATTCAGTGTGTTCTGTAGCCTGTTATTTCATGTCAGCACATAACAAAGATATGTGTGTGTGTGTGTGTGTGTGTGTGTGTGCGCGTGCGTGCGTGCGTGCGTGCGTGCGTGCGTGCGTGCGTGCGTGCGTGCGTGCGTGTGTGTGTGCGTGTGCGTGTGCGTGTGTGTGCGTGATGCGTGCGTGCGTTATCTGACTGAGACTCAGTCAGATGGAGAGGGAGAAAGAGAGAGAGACACACCTGCTGAAGGTGTCATAACCTTAAGCCTGACCTCATGTACATACTGTACTGTACTGTACTGTACTGTAGCAGCTGTTATGTGTTCATATACAGTAGCCTAATAGCCTAGATAGATAGCTTTGATCTTTGATGCTCCTTGACTTGAGAGCTTGTTGCACAAAAAACGCCTTCACCATAATACAACATTTACTGGCACACACACACACACACACACACACACACACACACACACACACACACACACACACACACACACACACACACACACACACACACACACACACACACAGGGTATTGTGGACAGACAGTAAGGTGTCCCTTGGGGACGTCTAATTGGGGGGACGGTGGGTCGGTCGGTGACGTCCGTCCGTTGTTCTGGCTCAAACTGGCTCTCTTGGCCCACATGAAGAACAAACGGTGCCAGGAGGCTCTTCAGGAGAAAGACGGTGTCGGGTGCAAAGCCCTTAAAGCTCCACCCAGGGACGTGCTGGCCATTGGGAAGAGCGGGACAACTCCCCAACGGCCGGTTCATTCCCGGACGGTCCAGGCCGGCCATTAGGAAAAAAATAAATGTCGGCCTTCGTTCCATTTTGGGGGCTGGGCGGCCGACAAAGTAAATCACCACTGTGGGGCAGAAACCTCGTCTCATCTCCAAGTTTCAAATTTGTAATCTTTTTGCAAAGCAAAGCCCTGCTTCATCATGCAAGGCCGTCGCACAAAAGTAGTGAAAACAGCAGATCTACTCGCAGTGAGAGGCGTTGTGTGCTTGTAGATCGGCTGTTTTCACTAATTTTTAAAATGGTTTTGGACATACAAGGTTTCCACCCGACAATGACGAAATATAACTCATTTAATTGGCCAACTGGATTGACACTTGTCATGATCTGAAATGGCAAATCTTTGAGTAGCAGCAGCGCTATAGAGAGAGATCTCTCTCTATAGCGTGCAATGAGGGCCTCTACAACTCTTTTTCCTGGGCTGAATCAGAGGCCCAGCACGTCCCTGGCTCCACCACACTTACATAGCAGGACATGGATGACCTTTCTGCCTTTGTCTGTCTCAAAGTTCACAGAGACACAGAAGACAGAGACTTTGAGCTCCATTTAACAGAACAATAGTGTTTGTGCAACAAGGTACAGCCAGATGTGCAATTTCAAAATGTCACACGTCATTGGCAAGACAGCAGATTTTCGGGGGATTTGCAGGACATTGCGCTTGTAGATCAGTTATTTTTGCTATTTTTATGACCTCTGACTTCAAAGTTTAATACCTACATGTTGTCACTGTCGGGCAGAAACCTTGTATCTCCAAATTTCAAATGTGTACGTCTTTTGGTAAAGCAAAGTCCTGCTTCATCATACAAGACTGTCGCACAAAACTAGTGAAAACAGCCGATCTACAAGCACACTGCTTGTAGATCTGCTGTTTTCACTAGTTTAGTACATTTTATAGATGATAAATGCAAAACGAACGGTTTTGGACATACAAGGTTTCCACCCGACAACGACGATATGCTATAAATATAAGGTGCTGGGAGTGAAAATTATAATGTAGGGGTGCCTCAGATTAAAGAAATATTTATGGGGTGCCCTGAGACAAAAAGGTTTGGGAACCCCTGCAGTAGATTTTCGGGGGATTTGCAGAACAATGAGCTTGTAGATCAGTTATTTTTGTTATTTTTATGACCTCTGACTTCAAAGTTTAACCCATTTAGAACGGGTACACATTATTGTGTATCATTATTTTATGCTTTAACTATTGAAAAATAGCAGATATACAAGCTCACAGCGTGGCACCGAGCCTATTTTGACCCGATTCTATAAGTGTCTTTTGAATCCTTCTAAGATTAAAAAAAAAAAAAAAAATGTTTTTATGTCAGCAATCTGGCCAGCCATCGTCAAAGAAAAGGTCCTTTTCACTCAAATGGAGCTCAGTTAGTCTGTTCTTGAGAGACTACTATGTCAGTGGTTCTCAAACCTTTTCATGTGAAGGACGTACCCCAAAATGTTATGTATTTGGCCACGGACCCCCATCTCAACATATCTAGTTCCAGGGACCCCCCAGAAGCAAAATCTGAGTTACAAACGTTCGCTTTGAAAATACATATATTCAAAGATTTGCACACATTTTCACGACTTTTTCAAAAATAGCAGATCTACAATCGCAGCGCAGCACTCGCCGGTGCCACACTGTGAGCTTGTGTATCTGCTATTTTTCACTGGTTAAAGCGTTCAATAATTCTCGGCCTAAAATGAATAGGCCTACCTACATGTATGAGAAAGTGGATTCTGCTTTGCAAAGGGAATGGAGTGGTCTCTTGTGGGTTTCTGCTAAAACACGCTCCGTTCTTAGAAGGGCAAAACAGGGAAAGAAACGTGTATTGCATGCATTTGCAGGTAATTTTCAGGAAAACAGGAGTAAAGCATTGAAACAGCACATCTGTATAAACCATGCATCTCCACGTTTCAACTTTTTTATTTTTTTCAATCAATCAATCAATCAATCAATCAATCAATCAATCAATAAATCAATCTTTATTGTCACATCAAATTCATTTATATTTTTTTCTTTTTTGTTTACTTGTTTGTGTATTGTGAAGGAGAAAGCCTATATAAAAAACCCTCCATTGGCTTGAGAATTTTCCAGGAATATTTGTACATTCATTGGATAAAATGACATCAAAGTAGAATATATAAAAACTAAAAAAAGTTTGGATAATGAAACAAAAAGCTAAAGCATATTATCCAACAATAAAAGTCAAAGACACAAAACGTACCGTTACAACTAACATGGACGAATGGACGAAGTTCGTATAAATATTGAACCAAATATTGAATCCATCGGAACATGTGCTCTGTGTTTTTAACATATGGTTACTTGTTTTTTTAATAAGGTGGGTCCGACGGGGAAGACGAGGACAGAAGGACTTACAGTAAAAAACACAACAAAGGAAGGACGGCAGAAGAAGGTTAGAAATAAACGCCTTCTGTTATTGTGTGGTCCCCCGTGGGCCGTGTCTACACCCTGTTCACATGCATATCATGTTAGGACCGTACGCCCTGGGTGTGTGTGGGGGCGTGTGTGCGTGTGCGTGTGTGTGTGTGTGTGTGTGTGTGTGTGTGTGTGTGGGGGGGGGGGGGGGGGGGGCGTGTGTGTGTGTGTGTGTGTGTGTGCGTGTGCGTGCGTGTGTGTGCGTGTGTGTGTGTGTGTGTGTGTGCGTGCGTGCGTGCTATATAAGTCTGCGTCTCCAGCCAACGTCGACGTAAACCCATCTGTGAGCAAAAAGAAGGTAAGATCTTTAAAGTGTTTCAATTATAGAATAAAGATTTTTTATCATAGTGTTTAAATTACAGTAAAGATTCTTTATCATAAAGTGTTTCAATTAGAACGTGTAGGCCTTTTTATAACAGTGTTTTTGCTATTAATTGGTCCAAACTTCAAAAGAAGTACACTATTCATTTAACCCTTAAATGTACACAACTACAGTACAGTAAAAGGTTTCCAGTGCATGTTTGGCTCGTTTTCTAGAGCAGGGTGT
The DNA here is from genome assembly GCF_963921795.1 of Nannobrachium achirus. Classification (NCBI taxonomy): domain Eukaryota; kingdom Metazoa; phylum Chordata; class Actinopteri; order Myctophiformes; family Myctophidae; genus Nannobrachium; species Nannobrachium achirus. The sequence goes on along the minus strand of NC_137813.1, from coordinate 2,687,411 downwards.
TGGGGGCGGCATGGCTCAGGGGTAGAGAAACCGTTATTAGAGCACGAAGGGTTCCCAGTTCGAATCCGGGCTCCCCCTGAGTTAATGTTGAAGGGTCCTTGGGCAAGACTCTGAACCCCACATTGCTCCCGGTGAGTAGGTTGGTGCCAGTTGCATGGTTTCCTCCGCCACCGGTGTATGAATGTGTGTGTGAATGGGTGAATGTAATGCACAATCTCTGTAAAGCGCTTTGGATAAAAGCGCTATATAAATGCACCATTTACCATTTACTACAGTGGGTGCTGTGACACCCTAGGGTGCTGGGGTTCTCAACCTTTTCAGGCTGCGACCCCCAAAATAATCATATTTTAACTTAAAGGGACATTTCACTTTTTTTGTGTTTTTATCAGGCTCTTGGGAACACCCAGGACAGTTTTTGAATTTCTTCATTCAGTATTTAGATATTTTATAATTAATTTCCCCCCCTTCCAGGACCTTCCTATACAAAACCATTATAACTTCAAACTCCATTTTAACCATGATAGATTCAATGAAAACAACTGTCCTTTTTTCTGGTGACTCCTGACACCCTCCGAATACGTGAGCAGGCCGTGTTTTTTCGACAACTCTTTTCATTTATTTTCTATACTCTTTTATTGCATTTAATAATTTTCATTTCCCCAAAAGATTAATAGAAATCAATGAAAATTTTATCGAAAAAGCGCGGCCTGCTCACGTATTCGGAGGGTGTCAGGAGTCACCAGCAAAAAGGACAGGTGTTTTCATTGAATCTATCATGGTTAAAATGGAGTTTGAGGTTATAATGGGTTTGTATAGGAAGGTCCTGGAAGTGGGAAAATGGAGGGAAATGAATATCAAATATCTAAATACTGAATGAAGAAATTCAAAATCTGTCCTGGGTGTTCCCAAAAGCCTGATTAGACGATGAAATTACAAAAAGTTTTTTTGAAAGTGAAATATCCCTTTAACACCCCGAAGAGCACCGAAGAGCTGAGGCATTACATTTTGTACAACACGGTTCTATTCTGAAAATAGCAGATCTATATGCTCACAACGCTTCGCAACGCGAGGCGTTGTGACCATGTAGATCTGCTATTTTCACAATTTCTGCCTCTAATATTTGATGATTTAAATTGTCACTTTAGAAATGTGCAGATACCATCTATGAACTTAAAGGAGTAGTTCACCCCCAAAATGACTTTTTTTTCTATTGATTAGTCACGCCATGGAGAGTAGAGTTCAATAATATTTTTTGTTTTTTGTCACAAGACAAAAATTTGATTCGAGTAAATTTACCCCCATTGATTCCGGATGGAGAACCGTTTCGAAACGGGTCCCCATCCAACAATTTTATTGTTGTGTGTCCCACACAACAATAAAATAAGATCTGGTTGTCCCAGAGGTGACCCGGTCCTTTAAGACAATCTAAATAGAGCCCTCTAACAGCTTCTTAGTGGGAAAGATGTACACGTTTACATACTGTAGGCCTACTGTAATAAATACAGTATGACATGAATGTAAGGTGCTGTAAAGTTTTGATTTTGACAGCAAAGTTTGATTTTAGTCATAGAATATGTCATCGGAAATGTTTTAGTTTTGGTCTAGTTTGAGTTGACTAAATACCACAACATTTGAGTCAACTAACCCTAAATCTACAGTTGATTTTGTTGACGAAAATGTATTTTGCTGGGCAGTGCCCGTGATGGTGTTGTAATGGCTGATTGTACTCTTGGTTGCGTGCTTGGTTCCTACAGAGAGCAACACTAGAGCACAACCAAACATACATGACTTGTCTGGTTAATGTCTCCATTGCAAATCGTTAATTATTATGTTTATTATCATATACTTATATGATAACATATACTTATAGACTAGCTCAGATTGCATTGAAGGTGATGGGTGTAAGGGAGCACCCCACCCTTCAAGCAATATTTGAGGAAAGTGTAGTTAAGAAAGCTAAGAGAATAATTGCTGACCCCTCTCATGTTCTGCATTCAGAATATGATCTGCTACCCTCTGGTAGACGTTATAGAGTCCCAGTTAAAAACAAGAAAAGCCATTTGAACAGATACAAATACTCATTCATTCCCATATCCGTTAATCTGCTAAACTCAGGCCGTTAGTAGGGTGTAATGACTCTAGTGTAATGTAATGTAATGTAGTGTAATGTATGCACTTGACCTGCATGTCAGCACTGTGTGTTGTGCACTATTTGTTGTAATTTATTTTATGTCTGTCTTGTCTTGTCCTGTTGTATGTTATGTAGCAGCCTGCATGTCCAAGACAAATGTCCTTCGGGACAAAATAAATGAATCTTGAATCTTGAATCTTGAATCAGGATTTGATATTACTGCAAGTAGAAGTAATATGAGTCTTTCTTTACAGTACAGTAGTTACAGTAGTCATTGTAGTACAGTTGTAGCATACAGTAGATGCTCTAACTTGTTTTGTTGTTGCTTTTCTATGCCATGTTCAGCACTGGTCAGCTCTTGGTTGTTGTAAATGTGCTATGAAAATAAAGTTTGATTTGATTTGATAGTTTGTTCGTGCGTGCGTGCGTGCGTGGGTGCGTGTGTGCGTGCGTGCGTGCGTGTCATAGTGGTTAAATAGAGACTGGAGAGTCATAATTTGTTACAGACAGTTAAAGCTTATGTTGTTGAAAGAGAGCAACTCAAGATACAACTCTGTGTTCACAGCATTTAGTTGTGTTTTAACGTGCGTTACTGTAGGCCTACATACAGAGAGGACATGGCTGCTGTCCTAACCTGTCATTCTCCTCAGTGGCAGAGAGGGGGTGCTGTGGTCACCGTGTTTAACATTAGTTTTAATGTGTTTTCTACAGAATGCAGATGGCTGCTGTTATTCTCCACAGTGGCAGACAGGGGGTGCTGTGGTCACTGTGTTTAACATTCGTTTCTATGTGTTCCCTACAGAATGCAGATGGCTGCTTCAGGCCTGGTCATCTGGGCCGTGTTGTGTCTCAACATCATGGAGGTCCTTCCATTCTTCGTCCCTCCTGCAGGTCCTCCTGCAGGTCCTCCTGCACCTCCTGAACATCCTGCACGTACGTGATCGTCTGTTTATTACGTGAAGCTCTAAAAACGTTGACATGTTTTACACCCTTAGCAGATGTACAAGCTCAGAGCACGGCACCGAGTGCCACGCTGCGAGTGTGTAGATCTGCTATTTTTTGGAAAAATATCTTGGAAATGTGTGCAAATCTTTGAATATCTTTGACCCAATTCTATAAATGTCTTCTAAATCAGTGGTTCTCAAACCTTTTCATGTCAAGGACCTCCAAAATTACATGTATTTGGCCGGTGGACCCCCATCTCAAAATATGTTGTTCCAGGGACCACCCAGAAGCAAATATTTGAGTTAGAAATGTTCACTTATATATACTTAAATATATATATTCAAAGATTTGCAAAGAAATTCGTGATTTTTCAAAAGCAGATCTACAAGCTCGCAGCGTGGCACTGCATGGGCAAAGCAAATGATTCAGTGTTCTTACATGTAGTCAGGGAATATTAATAAAAAACCTGGGAATAAATTCCTTACCAAACTATTTCTTCACCAATGTGTTGGTAAAGGTGTCTACTAATAAAGCTAGGGTAATTCTGGGTCTCATTCACTTACTATACACTGTACTAAAAGGGAAAAAATTACTCACAAAGATATGCTTTAAGTGGGGTTTTTAATCATTCTGAATCCATTGCAAGCATCTGTTTTGCACGAAAAACACGAAAAATGGACCCCCATACCACTGTTAAAAGTGATGACTCATCACTTAACCATCATTTTTATGGGCTGTTTTTAGCCCAATGAATGTTTTTCTTGCAAAACAAATGCTTGCAATGCATTCAGAATAAGGCATTTATTCCCGGATTTGACAGGTATTCTGCAAATTTTCCCTGACTAATGTGTTTTCTGTCTTTGTGTCCCGAACAGCAAATACAACAACAACTACAGTAACAGGCGGTGAGTGAGGACTGTTTTCATTCACATTCTTTCAGAACCTGTCTTGTCATCTCTGTCTCCATCTGGCACACCTCCTACTCACTATGGTCTGTACCTCCTACTCACTATGGTCTGTACCTCCTACTCACTATGGTCTGTACCTCCTACTCACTATGGTCTGTACCTCCTACTCACTATGGTCTGTACCTCCTACTGGTCTGTACCTCCTACTCACTATGGTCTGTACCTCCTACTCACTATGGTCTGTACCTCCTACTCACTATGGTCTGTACCTCCTACTCACTATGGTCTGTACCTCCTACTCACTATGGTCTGTACCTCCTACTGGTCTGTACCTCCTACTGGTCTGTACCTCCTACTCACTATGGTCTGTACCTCCTACTGGTCTGTACCTCCTACTGGTCTGTACCTCCTACTGGTCTGTACCTCCTACTCACTATGGTCTGTAGCTCCTACTGGTCTGTACTACCAGGGCATTAACGAAAAGGTCGACAAGTCGACTCAGTCGACTTCATTACACAAGTCGACTCCCACCAGAGAAAGTTGAAAGTCAAAGTTGAAAAAAAAAAAGTTCTATCGTGAAAATAGCAGATCTACATGCTCACAATGCTATTTTCACGGCTATTTTCACAATTTGTGCCTCTATATATTTGACAATTTGGACAATGTTTAATTTGTCATTTTAGAGGTGTTAAAAAGTCCTTAAATTGTCACTTTATAAATGTGCAGATACCCTCTATACACTTAAACGTTATGTTGGTTTGTTTACTGTTGAGAGAGAAAACAATGTTGCACATTAAATTAATCATCTGGGGACCCCCTTACTTGTCAAACAGACGAGAAGATCCTCTGCTCCTCCCCTCCCTTTCTAGGCTCTCCTCTCTCTGCTCTGGTGCAGGGCAGAAGCTGTTTGACAAGTAAGGGTGCCTGTGAGGTCAAAACAGCGGTTTGGTTGGTCTCAGGGCGTTGTGTAAACACAATCCAATAAGAAAAAATATTAACTTTGAAGCTAAAGAAATAACCGCACTCGCCTGAGTACAATCCACTGTGTTAGTTATGAGAGGGCCAGCTAAATCCAAGCCCCCAGAACCCTGGGGGCGCTTTGAAGCAAAAAGTACATGGTGGCCGTTTGAGGTACTGCAGTTGGGTCAACTATTCAAACAGAGGCAGATAGCCCCCCGCTACCCCCGCCTCCCCGTTTCTCGCTCCCCGACCGTCGTGATTGGCTAAGAGGCCAAATAGTTGACCCACTACGTCACGTTTCAGAGGCGTTTCAAACGCGGAAGTACGCTTCATGCGCTGGGTGAGCAACTCAATGCAAGTGGACGGGCGGGGATATCAGTTGCCCTCTCTATTATTATTATAGCTCTATGGCTAAATCTAGCAACAGGGGCAGTTATGAAAAAGATTGACTAAAGCAGGTATGAAGGGGTATGAATGATAAAAGGCAGATTTAACCCTATATGAGTTTTGGTCTGGATGCCTCCTTTAATGCCCTAGTCTGGATGATGAGCGTCTGCTAGATGCCTCCTTTGTAACACGGTGTGTTCCAGGTGAGCAGATGATCATTGTAATGTGTGTATGTTCCAGATTACCAGATGGTCATTGTAATGTGTGTATGTTCCAGGTGAGCAGATGATCATTGTAATGTGTGTATGTTCCAGATTACCAGATGACAGGTGAGATGATGATCCGCTTGGTGAACGGTACCGAGGACGGCTGCTCTGGCAGGGTGGAGGTGTTCCTCCGTGGTGAGTGGGGGTCAGTGTGTGATGACCGCTGGGACATGGACGATGCCAGGGTGGTGTGCAGGATGCTGGGGTGTGGTCCCCCCGCCCAGGCGCTGACTGGTGGTCACTACGGACCCTCCAGCAGCCCCACCATCTGGCTGGACAACGTGGGCTGTGATGGAGACGAGACCTCGCTCGCAGGTTTTGCCTTTTTCCTTTTAGTTTCGTAAACAAACACAAAAGCAGTTTCAGTTAGTTGTATTCTGTTTTAGTATTGCCTCTTTTTTATTTGTATTCCAACTAACTAAAATGTTTTGTCAATTCTAGTTGTGTTAGTTTAGTTTGAGTTATAACTGATACACTTTGTTTCCATCATAGAATGTGACATGCAGGAACCAGGGGACCATAACTGTGATCACAGCGAGGATGCAGGGGTCATGTGTCACGGTAAGATCACTCACTGTGACAAAAGGGCATCCCTCGTCTAACTACCTACCTAGCAACCACCATACTGCATCCCCCATCTAACTACCTACCAACCACCCTACTGCATCCCCCATCTAACTACCCATCTAACTACCTACCTACCAACCACCATACTGCCCGTCGGCACGGTCGCTGGTTGTCTTTCTTTCCATTTACATTGAAGTGCTGTGTGTGAATCGTCTGAATTGCCTCCTTGTTACGTCTCCCGATCGAGTAACATTCGTTACTCGGGCAAATCTCGCGAACGTCCTGTTTATTGGTTCTAGATCCCGCAAGCGTGTATTGCTAGGACAGAGAAAGGGCGATTATAAAGTTGATTTTCTCCTTATTTGTATCGCTGAAACTTTGGGTATATTATGTGGATTCTGCTGATCAGGTGCAATATTTAGTTCAGTGACCGTGGAGCTGAAGAATGGTTCAGAAGCTGTGTTCACGTTCACTCTCTCATTGGAAACGAATAAACTGAATAAACTCCAAACCTGCTTCCGCCTCCTAAAAAAGTATCCAACTACGTCACGCTGATTATGGGATTATGTTATTCCCGTCTTGGGCTGAGCATTGTCTCGGGCTCTCGGCCGCGCTGTTATGGGAAAAATAATAATGTTTCACGAGGATGAAGGATTGACAACGTTTTAAAAGTCAATGAGTTGAGCAGAGTAACAGCATTACACATCATGAGGAGCCAGTCCTTCTGGCCTGTCCCTGGCAGCCCGCTCGGGGCACAACCCTCCTCGGCCCCTTTCACAGACAGTTCTTATAGTCCATTCTAACAGAGCTATTCTGAAATGGTCTTATAAGGATATGTAGTAAAGATACAGGCAACATACAAACAGTTACAGAAATACAGATTCGCTGACTAAGTGAAGTAACCCCCCGGCTCCACCGGGCGCGTCGAGCGTCGCGTCAACGTCAACGCTGGGAACGCTCCCGTTCTAATTAATGAAGGGTGCTCCACTTCCGACGTCAACGTCAGCGTCGGACGCTCAAATTCGCCCCGGTTAATTTTTTGACGCCGTCCGGCGCCGGCACGACGCCGTCATTTTGGTGGAGCCCTAGGGTAAGCATGAAGGAGACAGCTGTTAGTTGAGTTGTAATTAGCACAGTGATGTCAGATCTTGCTGAGCTGACTTGGAAAGCCAAACATATATTTTGCAATCTAAACATTTCTGCCACCACAGCTCCTTCGGTCTGGCAGAGACAACGATGTTGTGTATTTACTGTGTTGTGTCTTTGTGTCCCGTACAGACCATGACTATGAGTGGCCAGCAACAACACCATCACCACCACCACCACCACCAGACAGAGCATCATCAGGTAGAGAGTGAACAACCTGTCTGCTAGTCCAATGGTTCTCAGCCTGTGGGCCGGGACACCCAGGGTGATTAAATAATGTGCAACATTGTTTTCTCACTCAGCAGTAAACAAACCAACATAAGGTTTAAGTCCATAGAGGGTTTATGGACATTTCTAAAGTGACAATTTAAGGACTTTTTAATAAATCTAAAATGATAAATTAAACATTGGCCAAATTTCAAATACTAGAGGCAGAAATTGTGAAAACAGCAGATGTGCTGTTTTCACAATAGAACCATGTAATACCACTTTTTTTTTTTTTTTGATTGATTGATTATTTTATTAGACAAAAATGGAGAACAGTACAAGTATAGTCAATACAATATAAATGTAGTACAGTACAAGTACAGTTAAACACCCTGCCTAAAAGGAACATCTCAAACTAGAAAAATATTGTTCCTTCGAAACAATTGTGGGCTCGCTTCAAGCCAGAAAACAATGGCTATAAAAGTACAAAATGTCAAGATCGCAGGCAGTGCTCTCTTTGACGTTACTGACGTCAAAGATTGGTCCATTTTGTTCCAAAAATGTGTTGTGCAAAAGTTGACCCGCTGGTGGCGCTATAACAGGCCAATGTAAGAAGGGTGGTATCTGTTCCTTGACCTATTGGGAATGTGCTTGCAAGATTTCACGCACAATGCAGGCTGTGTTCATGATTTGAGGTGTTTTTGGCTTTGGCCACTTTATCGCTGCTTGCAGCTATATTCATTATTATTATTATTTTTTGTGTGTGTGCACTTCATAGGCATATTAGATAAAGGTCCTTAGATTGTGTGTAGAATGTTTCATGCAAATTGCAAAAAAAAAAATCCTAACGGGTTTAAGCGTTTCACAAACTGCTCAAAATGATATAGCGCCCCCCTTTGGCCAATTGGGGTAAGATTGGTTTTAGTGATATTTGGACTAACACTCTACATCTTTGCCAAATGCCATGAACATGTTACTTTGCATGTATGATTTAGAGGCAGAAGAATAATTTGCATAAAACTGCAATATTCATTGAATTTATTTTAAAAAGCATGTTTCAATTTTAAAGAAATCCGATCTGACAGATCTTTAGATATCGGTCCAAAGTTCATGTAAAAAAAGTTTTGTGCACGTGGAGCGAAAATTCCAGAATAAAAGCGAGTTTTCGCGTTTTACAAACTGCTCAAAATGGCGGAAAATCAAAGGGCGGAGCTTACTTAACAACGACACAGATGTCTTCCGCTTGAGTCAAAGCACGCGTGTAACAAGTTGCATGTCTTCAAACGAAACGAGTCATGACTTATGCCCGTTTGAAGTTTGAATTTTCAAAAGCTTCGTATAGCGCCCCCCTTTGGCCAATTGGAATAAAATTGGTTTCAGTGATACTTTGACTAACCCTCCACATCTTTGCCAAATGCCATGAACGTGTAACTTTGCATGTATGATTTAGAGGCCGAAGAATAATTAGCATAAAACCGCAATATTAATTGAATTATTAAAAAATTATATTTCACTTTAAAAAAAATCTGGTTGATCAATCTGACAGTATTGGTCCAAAGTTCATGTGAAAAAAGTTATGTGCACTTGACGCGAAAATCGTTGACTGGATGTTTCGTTTCTGATTTATGGCTACTTCTTACAAAACGGGCTCCTCCCGCTAACTTTGGAACCCTGTTACGGAAGAACGGTATGGACTATCGAAATATCGTTTGAATATGTTTATCGCATGAGTCCATAGATCATGTGTACCGATTTTTGTGACATTTGGAGAAAATATCTAGGAAAAGGAGCAAAAAGTGTGTTTTGAAGAAAATTCAAAATGGCGGAAAATCTATCCTGACGCAAATGGGCGTGGCCTATATGGGGAGATGCGTCATGACCCAAGGAATCCAGGGAAAAAATAATTTTAATTTTCCGACCTACGGTTCAAGAGTTACAGGCCGAAACGTAAAGTGGGCTGTTATAGCGCCACCATGAGGCTGACTGACAATATTATTTTTTATTTATTCCTTGAACTCATTATGCATCTACTCTCCAAGTGTTGAAACTGTAGCCCCTATGGTTTGCAAGAGAAAAAATAATTGAATGTGAGTTTTTGCTATTCCCATTATAAGTCAATGGGTTTGGCCTGAAACGGTTACGTTTTGCGCATTTGTGGCGCCCCCTAAGGGTTGAAGTGGAAATGCTTCTGGGGATTTGTTGAATATCCCACCCGCAACTTGTGGTTAAAATTTGGTGTTGACTGGATGTTTCGTTTCTGATTTATGACTATTTTTGGCGAAACGGGCCCCTCTTGCTAACTTCGTAAGCCTGTTCCGGACGAACGGTATGGACTATCGAAATATCGCTTGAATATGTTTATTGCATGGGTCGAGAGATCCTGTATACCAATTCTTGTGACATTTGGAGAAAATATGTAGGAAAAGGAGCAAAAAGTGTGTTTTGAAGAAAATTCAAAATGGCGGAAAATCTATCCTGACGCAAATGGGCGTGGCCTATATGGGGAGATGCGTCATGACCCAAGGAATCCAGGGAAAAAATAATTTTAATTTTCCGACCTACGGTTCAAGAGTTATAGGGCAAAACGTAAAGTGGGGTGTTATAGCGCCACCATGTGGCCGAATGATGTAATTATTTTTTAATTAATTCTTACAATTATTATGAATCTCCTCTCCAAGTTTTGAAACTGTGGACCCTATGGTTTGCGAGAGAGAAAATAATTGAATGTGAGTTTTTGCGATTCCCATTATAAGTCAATGGGGAAAATTAATTCACTAATAAATTCATATCAATTAAACGATACAACTTTTTTCTTATCGCAATAATAGCACACGATTCCCGATGAAGCCGGTCGATTTGACATATGGCGCGAGTGTGTGGCGCAAAAACTGTGGACGGTGAAACGCGTCAAAATAAAGTTTATCCAGAAGAATAAAAATAAAGTTTCCCTAGAACTATAGTGTGTTGCCCTGTTAGGGCAACCACACTAAAAATAAAGTTTGCCTAGAACTATAGTGTGTTGCCCTGTTAGGGCAACCACACTAATAATGACAATATCTAAAGTGTGCTCGCCTTATAGGCGAGCCCACAATAAGACCTTTTACAGTCTTTCTTACGTTGAAAGCCCTCGGGAATTTAATTCATGGACATTAAATAGCAAGCAAAGAAAACAAAACAAAATGTAATGTCTCAACTCTTAGTGCTCGTCAGGGCGGGGGGGGGGGGGGGGGGGTCGCCAGTTAAAATATGATTATTTTGGGGGCCGCAGCCTGAAAAGGTTGAGAGCCACTGATCTAGTCTCTGCCTCCATTTTGCACACCTCCAACTCGCTCTAAGGGGCCTTTTCCTTGCCTGACTGCGAGCGCCAGACATCTCACACTACGTTCACTACGTTTCACAGGGGGGGGTGATGTGCGGACTGAAGTGTCAGGCTAGCCTTTTCCACCGGCAAAGAACCGGTTCAGGTTATTTCTCCCGCCTATGGGATGAAACAGAGGTGAGCTTTTCCACCGAGAACCGGAGTTGGTTCCGAACCGTAAAAGTTGGTTCCGAGCGAGAACCACAAAATCATTGGTTCCTCTGTTCAATCATGGTTCAATCCGGTGGCAAAAACAAGCCGGTTCGCAAGAACGAACCAAGGTTCCCAAGACAGAAATAGATAAGAAAGAGAAGAATAGAGATGCAAAAAGAACAAGTGGAGGGGAAGTGAAACGTATTCAATTCGATGGATTGAGTACAAAGGACCCCAAAGGAAACATAGCCATATAGGCTTTCTTGGGTTTAAAACATGGACTGTAATAATACATGGACAGAGCCTCACCATTGGGTTCTGTAAACGAAGCCTACTTTTCAACAAGTACAAATCCACCATCTTTCCATACCCACCGCAGAAATGAAGCCAGAAATGAATGCTATTGGCTGGAGGGCAGGTCTTCCTCTTTGTATAGCCAATAGAAAGCCTTGAAACTACCTTATCATTAACATTAAAATGAATGTGACCATGATTTACTAAAAGCATATAGATGATCATATCTGCACACTGGCCTGGGAAGGCCTCTGTACACTCCCAGAGAGAGTGGAGGAAGTTCAGGATAGGGAACTCTGGAAGTCTCAGTTGGAACTGTTACCCCCGCGACCCGATTCCGGATAAGCGGTTGAAGATGGATGGATGAATGGATATCATGATGATAAAAATAAATAAAAATAAATAAATACTTTAAACCAGGGATATCAGCTGCGCTGGTCGCGAAAAGAGCTGAATCGCTCCCTCTCCCAACACTATGCTAGCGGCTGGTAGCCTGCTTCCAGACCCCCATACTGGCCCACTCTCAGAGTGGACTCTTTCTCTGGTCTGGAGCTGAGTACATGAATCGGCATTTATTTTCGGCCCGTCCAATGAGCTTGGGGGGTGTGGGCGGGTCTAACGAATATCCAATCCGCGCAGCAGTTGAAACGATTCAAACGAAGTTCACACACACAGGCAGGCTGAGGAAGGCACACACACACACACACACACACACACACACACACACACACACACACACACACACACGCACACACACGCTGATTTCACCAAGCTGTTAATGTTGATTACATGTTTCTGGTCTCAGTTCTGTGTGGAAGCAGTCACTGGCACAGACAGAGACACACACACAATCACACACACACTCCGCGACCATGCGTCGCGTCCACCGTGCGTCTTGATCACCGTGTGTTGCGATCACTCGCGCGTGCACGCTCGCAAAAAAGTCCCTCCCCCATAGATCGGTCAGAATAGGGCACAGTTTCAGACTACTGCGTGAGCTGAGTCTGAGATCAGGCTAAGCGGCTAGGCTAGCAGTTTTCACGTGAAGTTCAGGGACATAAATGTGGCATTAAAAAATACACATAGAATATCTCTATCTATAGAATATCTTAATTACAATGAAATTAAGTTGACGTGTTTTCTTTTAAGGGCAACTGTTGTACAATCGCAACATTACACGAGAGGGTGTGGGTTATGCCCCTTAGGGCTCGTACCTGCGGCAACGCAGGCTGGCGTTCAAGTACTCACGATAACCCTCTAGTAATGTTGCATAAATGTTCCAGATGAGATGATCCGCTTGGTGAACGGTACGGAGGACGGCTGCTCTGGCAGGGTGGAGGTGTTCCTCCAGGGTGAGTGGGGGTCAGTGTGTGATGACCGCTGGGACATGGACGATGCCATGGTGGTGTGCAGGATGCTGGGCTGTGGTCCCGCCGTCCGGGCGCTGACCGACGGTCACTACGGACCCTCCAACGGTCCCATCTGGCTGGACAACGTGGGCTGTGATGGACACGAGACCTCCATGGAAGGTATGTTTGTGGTCCAGTTAACTGAAATGTTTGGTCAAGTCTAGTTTTAGTTTAGTTCTAACTGCAACCCATTGAGACCGGAAACGCATTTTTACGCTTTATTACTTAACCAGTATCTTATGCTTTAACTATTAACTACTAAAATAGCAGATCTACAAGCTCGCAGCGTGGCACTCGGTGCCACGCTGCGAGCTTGTAGATCTATTATTTTTGAAAAATCCAGAAATCTTTCCTGAAAAAAATAAATGTCTACTAAATCCTTCTTCTAAATCAGTGCTTCTGAAACCTTTTCATGTCAATGGACCACCAAAATTACATGCATTTGGCCGCGGACCCCCATCTCAAAATATGTTGTTCCAGGCTTTTGTTTCCATCATAGAATGTGATATGCACAGTGGCGTCAGTTCAGAAAAAGCTAAGGTATGGCAATATGGTGTCTCAGTCATGTTGCCATACCTTAGCAACAGGCACGATACATTTATTTTAAGAAGTACATTTTATTTTTTCCTCCGTTTCTACGGTTTCTTGGGCAGCCTGGAACAGTTGCAGCTAAACTTGGCATGTTATTAAATGTGCCACAATTAACAATAATGCATTGCACCTGTGCAGCTGACCTGCATAACCTGGGAATATACCATTCTGTCAAGATGGGGAAAATACAATTATAATACCTTGTTAAAGTGACCATTTTGTAAAATGTTGCCTTTGTACTTATTATACTGTAATTTAACAACATAATAACCAGCGCAGATAGACAAAGAGACATTCATGGATTTATATTTTAAATTAACTTTTATTTTCCCCCTGGACCCAGGGTATGGCAGCTGCATACCCCTACCATACCCAATTGACGCCCCTGGATATGCAGGACCATAACTGTTAGTTATAACTAATATGTTGTGTTTCCATCATAGAATGTGTTAGTTATAACTAATATGTTGTGTTTCCATCATAGAATGTGTTAGTTATAACTAATATGTTGTGTTTCCATCATAGAATGTGACATGCAGGAACCTGGGGACCATAACTGTGACCACAGTGAAGATGCAGGGGTCATGTGTCAGGGTAAGCTCACTCACTGTGACCACAACACATGTATTAGAACTTTAAGGGCAAGAGAGAGAGACATTCACCAGAATAAACGTGACGTTAGTTATCTCCATACATGGAGTTCCGTGCTGATACGTACACTGACTTCAGTAATCTCCATAAATGGAGTTTCATGCTCATACGGACACTCACACAAACACACACATGCACAAAGTCAGACGTAGGAGCGGTTAGCACCGCTCGGAAAACAGAGAAATAAAGGAAAGATGACTTTCTAACTGTAGAAAAAGTGCTCCTCGCAGCACAGGTCTCGAACACCCATGGACGGACGGACGGACGGACGGACGGACGGACGAACGAACGGACAGAAATCATGAAATCGATGAAAATTGGCAACACAATTTTATACAGTGAGTATGCTTTATCTCCCTCTCAGTTAAGGGGTCCTTGGCCTGAAAACGTTGAGGACCCCTGTTGTAGTGTATTTTATTGACTAGTGTTTTGTGTCTCCGTGCAGGTCATGACTATGAATGGACAACAACACCAACAACATCAGTAGACGTTCCAACAGGCAGTGAGTGAGGAAGACTGTTTTCATTCACTTTCTTTCTGACTCCAAGGGACTCATTTCCACTTCCAGCTCTTTGCAGCTTACTGTACACACTGTACATGTTATGGGTTTATTTCGTCATAGCGCAGAACCACAGATTTGTGACGGGACCGCCAAAGGCCGGTTCTAGGACTCAGGTGGCCCTAAGCCAGATTATTTTAGGTGGCCCCCCCACTGACGGACGCACGTATACTTATTAACTGTCTTTGAATTGTCAAAACCAAAGTTATAAATAATAACGTCTCCTTCTATCTAGTAGAACATGTAGCGTCTGTTGTTAGCATTCAAGCATGTATCTACTACACACACATAGGGTTGCCAACTCCCAGAGATTCAAATACAGGATACATCCCGGGGGGGTTTGGGGGGCTGTCAAAACCCCTGAAATGCATAGAAATCTGCATTTTGGCACAGAGTCACAGACACTCGGACAGTTCTACCTATAACACACCAGTAAGACTCCCTAATCGGGAGATAAGCGACCGTCAGGTCGTAGCGTGGTTTTAGGGCAAATCCAAAAATGTGTTTGAAAAAATCAGCCTGATGGTGGCGCTATATGGGACAGATCCATGTTGATGAGATGAGTGTAGACATACTGTGTACCGATTTGCATAATTTTAGGGCAAAATCTGTAGGAGCAGTGTCCAAAAATGTGTTTGAAAAAATCGGCCTGATGGTGGCGCTATATGGGACAGATGCATGTTGATGACATGAGTGTAGAGCAAGTGTGTACCGATTTGCGTGATTTTAGGGCAAAATTTGTCCAGAAATGTGTTTTGCAAGAATCGGCCTCATGGTGGCGCTAGAAGAGGGCCATGTGAGAATTGATTTGGCATGGATCGGGGCAACGGTTGTGGAGATTTGAGCAGGGCAAATGTGTGACGTGTGACGTGTGACAGACAGACAGACAGACAGCTGGTCGAGGTTTTGATAGTAACTGCGACCTGACGATCGCAACAATACAGTTGGAGGTAAAAACATTATTAGATCCTTCTCTCAGGTTAGTTAAAAGCTATTAAAACAGAAACATGTAGAAGGCCTATGCTCTAATGAAAAACATTTCAAAACCAAGATATAACTACTGTAATACATATCTATTTCTAGACACTGTTTTATTTTTCATTTTGGCCCCCTTAGTGGTTGTGGCCCTAAGCGACCACTTATGTTGCTTATGCCTAGAACCGGCCCTGTATAAACTTTCCATGGTTCTGCCAATAACCATATTCTCTGAGACACGCGTCGGCGTTCCCCTACTCTAGGACATGCGATGTTGATCCATGTAGATCTATTTTCAAAATCTCTGCCTCTACTATTTTTGACAAGTATATTTGTCATTTTAGAGGTATTCAAAATGAGTGTTGGGTGTTATGCCCATGTACGGAGATCCTTGATGTATCTAGTATATGGCCATATATGGGCAATGGGCATAACCATCCTGTATATCGGCGGTTCAGGTAAATCCCTTGTTCTCTTGTTGTTGTTGTTGTTGTTGTTTTAATAATTAAAACAAGCTCTTCACAGTTAAAGTCCATTTTAAAAAGGACTAGTAATGTGATGTCACCTCTAAACCCACCCAACAGGAGAGATCATCAAACACATGGAACAAAGTGACACAATAAACAGTGAACCCCAGCCTGCAGGACTAGTGCAGGGGTTCCCAAACTTTATTGTCTCAGGGCACCCCATAAATATATTTTTGTTTAATCCGAGGCAATTTCACTCCCAGCACCTTATATTCATAGCATATTGTCGTTGTCGGGTGGAAACCTTGTATGTCCAAAACCGTTCGTTTTGTATTTATCATCTATAAAATGTACTAAACTAGTTGCGAGGCGTTGTGTGCTTGTAGATCTGCTGTTTTCACTTTTTTTTTTTTGTGACAGTCTTGTATGATGAAGCAGGGGTTTGCTTTACCAAAAGACGTACACATTTGAAAAAAGGTTTCTGCCCGACAGTGACGATATTATAGTGATTATGTTGCGAGGAAAACGTTGAGATAACAGCCATTTTGGTTAGAACTGACTGAAAATAACTTTGTACTTCAAGTTTAAATACTAAATATTTGTTCAAGTGTCCAAATAAATTCCAAATATTATCAAATTATCTCGCGGCAGCCCTGGACTGCCGTCACGGCACCCCAGGGTGCCCCGTCACCCACTTTGAAAACCCCTGGAGTAGAGGCCACACTTTGCTTCTACTATTTAACTGCACTCAATCAAAAACAGACCTCTGCAATGTGACACCAGACCCGGCTTCCACTGATCTAACAGACCTCTGCAATCTGACCCTTACACTGACCTGACTTGAGCGTCCAACACAATAGCACAACAACACAATAAGACAACAACACAATAAGACATAACACAATAAGCCCACAATGTGGACGACCAGTTTGACGAGCCTCCATAGAATACAACCTCTCAGGTAACAAAGTCCCACAGACTTTATTGTGTCCAAAAGACAGCAGTTCCAACCAACACAATGTTCATTTAACGTAACCAGAATCGATCAAACCTAAAGGCCCATTCCCACTGGGCCAGATAACAGATAAAATAATCTCTTTCTCCAGATATTTTTCCATTCAAAGTGGATGGTAGATACAGATAAAAAAAATATCTACCACAGATATTTGCCACATATACTTTTATCTGTGGCAAATATTTTTTTTATCTGTATCTACCATCCACTTTGAATGGAAAAATATCTGGAGAAAGAGATTTTTTTATCTGTTATCTGGCCCAGTGGGAATGGGCCTTTACGCCCAAAAACATGAGAATAAAAGGAGACGGGAAACACCACAACCTGAAAACAACTGCAGAGTTATAACCTGCAAATAAATAATCTTTAATGCTAAAACAAACATCTTCAAACTAGACTGCTGAGACCTCCCACCCACAGCTAACAGATGTATTTGCACAGATCAGTATTGACTCAGAGAGACAGGAAAGGTGGCAGAGAGGAGGAGTAGAGCTTAAAGGAGAGTTTCATCTTGATCTTATCTTTAGATCGTATTATTGTCTCCCCAAAAGGTGGCCCACTGTTGAGTGTTTTCTAATATTTCGTGGAAAGACAACAAATTCAGAACTGAACTGGTATCTTGTTTTATTGGCCAGTTGTTGCGACTGTGAGTTTGTTGCTGACCACAATCTATGAAGATGACAATTGACAAAAGTAACAAATATCATTAAAACAATCATTCATTAGTGTGCAATAAGTGTTAAATGACTTTGACTCCAGTAAAAATCCCATGTTATTTTCCTACATTTAAAAATATATATTATTATATACATTTTAAAACAAACAAACAAACACATGTGATACATTCCATATATAATAATTATAGTAACTGAAAAGTAGTGAAAATAGCTGATCTACAAGCCCGAAACGCAGTGCGAAGAGGCGCATGCTCACAACGCATGCTTACAATGAAAGCGAGGCGTTGTGAGCTTATAGATCGGCTATTTTCACAATTTCTGCCTCTAATATTTGACAATTTGGACAATGTTTAATTTGTCATTTTAGAGGTATTAAAAAGTCCTTAAATTGTCACTTCAGAAATGCATCCTTAGCATTCAGCTCTCTGGTCACCCTACACTGCAGGGAGGTTGGGGGGGAAAGAGAAAGAAAGAAAAGAAGATTCACAGGGGAGGAAACATCATCTCCATCCTAACACTGACCCAGAGATTCACAGGGGAGGAAACATCATCTCCATCCTAACACTGACCCAGATATGATGACCATGCAGACTCAACCTGCTCAGTTGTTCTCTTGTTTTTGTTACTTGGGCTTTGTGTTCTTTTCTTGACCACAATGTTATTAAAAAGACACGCCTACAAAGGCGACAGGTGCGTCGAGGAACAGACCAAACAAAGGTCCTACAAACTAAAAAAAACAAAAAAAAAAAACACTCCCGCCACATCAAATGCAATTGTTTTTTATTGGGAAATCAACAACGTTTTGGTCGTTTAGACCTTCATCAGGCTATCTTTATCGATGATAAAGTGTCTCTCTCTCTCTGATGATAAAGATAGTCTGATCTAAAGGACTGAAATGTTGTTGATTTCCCAATGAAAACACTTGGCCACAATGTTAAAACTGTTATTTAGATAGCAGTTCCCACTGACACTACACTGTCCCTGCATTCTAAGATCCTATAGTTTACTGAGACGCTATACGCTGTCTCTCTGCGTTCTATGATCCTATAGTTTACTGAGACACTACGCTGTCTCTCTGCATTCTATGATCCTATAGTTTACTGAGACGCTACGCTGTCTCTCTGCATTCTATGATCCTATAGTTTACTGAGACGCTACGCTGTCTCTCTGCATTCTATGATCCTATAGTTTACTGAGACGCTATACGCTGTCTCTCTGCATTCTATGATCCTATAGTTTACTGAGACGCTATACGCTGTCTCTCTGCGTTCTATGATCCTATAGTTTACTGAGACGCTATACGCTGTCTCTCTGCATTCTATGATCCTATAGTTTACTGAGACGCTATACGCTGTCTCTCTGCGTTCTATGATCCTATAGTTTACTGAGACGCTACGCTGTCTCTCTGCGTTCTATGATCCTATAGTTTACTGAGACGCTACGCTGTCTCTCTGCGTTCTATGATCCTATAGTTTACTGAGACGCTACACTGTCTCTCTGCGTTCTATGATCCTATAGTTTACTGAGACACTACGCTGTCTCTCTGCGTTCTATGATCCTATAGTTTACTGAGACGCTACGCTGTCTCTCTGCGTTCTATGATCCTATAGTTTACTGAGACACTACGCTGTCTCTCTGCGTTCTATGATCCTATAGTTTACTGAGACGCTACGCTGTCTCTCTGCATTCTATGATCCTATAGTTTACTGAGACGCTACGCTGTCTCTCTGCGTTCTATGATCCTATAGTTTACTGAGACGCTACGCTGTCTCTCTGCGTTCTATGATCCTATAGTTTACTGAGACGCTACACTGTCTCTCTGCGTTCTATGATCCTATAGTTTACTGAGACGCTACACTGTCTCTCTGCATTCTATGATCCTATAGTTTACTGAGACACTACGCTGTCTCTCTGCGTTCTATGATCCTATAGTTTACTGAGACGCTACACTGTCTCTCTGCATTCTATGATCCTATAGTTTACTGAGACGCTACGCTGTCTCTCTGCGTTCTATGATCCTATAGTTTACTGAGACACTACGCTGTCTCTCTGCGTTCTATGATCCTATAGTTTACTGAGACGCTACGCTGTCTCTCTGCATTCTATGATCCTATAGTTTACTGAGACGCTACGCTGTCTCTCTGCGTTCTATGATCCTATAGTTTACTGAGACGCTACGCTGTCTCTCTGCATTCTATGATCCTATAGTTTACTGAGACGCTACGCTGTCTCTCTGCATTCTATGATCCTATAGTTTACTGAGATACTACACTGTCTCTCTGCATTCTATGATCCTATAGTTTACTGAGATACTACACTGTCTCTCTGCATTCTATGATCCTATAGTTTACTGAGACGCTACACTGTCCCTGCATTCTATGATCCTATAGTTTACTGAGACGCTACGCTGTCTCTCTGCATTCTATGATCCTATAGTTTACTGAGACGCTACGCTGTCTCTCTGCGTTCTATGATCCTATAGTTTACTGAGACGCTACACTGTCTCTCTGCATTCTATGATCCTATAGTTTACTGAGACGCTACGCTGTCTCTCTGCGTTCTATGATCCTATAGTTTACTGAGACGCTACGCTGTCTCTCTGCATTCTATGATCCTATAGTTTACTGAGACGCTACACTGTCTCTCTGCATTCTATGATCCTATAGTTTACTGAGACGCTACGCTGTCTCTCTGCATTCTATGATCCTATAGTTTACTGAGACGCTACGCTGTCTCTCTGCGTTCTATGATCCTATAGTTTACTGAGACGCTACGCTGTCTCTCTGCGTTCTATGATCCTATAGTTTACTGAGACGCTACGCTGTCTCTCTGCATTCTATGATCCTATAGTTTACTGAGACGCTACGCTGTCTCTCTGCGTTCTATGATCCTATAGTTTACTGAGACACTACACTGTCTCTCTGCATTCTATGATCCTATAGTTTACTGAGACGCTACGCTGTCTCTCTGCATTCTATGATCCTATAGTTTACTGAGACGCTACACTGTCTCTCTGCGTTCTATGATCCTATAGTTTACTGAGACGCTACGCTGTCCCTGCATTCTATGATCCTATAGTTTACTGAGACGCTACGCTGTCTCTCTGCGTTCTATGATCCTATAGTTTACTGAGACGCTACACTGTCTCTCTGCGTTCTATGATCCTATAGTTTACTGAGACGCTACGCTGTCTCTCTGCATTCTATGATCCTATAGTTTACTGAGACGCTACACTGTCTCTCTGCGTTCTATGATCCTATAGTTTACTGAGACGCTACACTGTCCCTGCATTCTATGATCCTATAGTTTACTGAGACGCTACGCTGTCTCTCTGCGTTCTATGATCCTATAGTTTACTGAGACGCTACGCTGTCTCTCTGCATTCTATGATCCTATAGTTTACTGAGACGCTACACTGTCCCTGCATTCTATGATCCTATAGTTTATAGTTTACCGAGACGCTACGCTGTCTCTCTGCGTTCTATGATCCTATAGTTTACTGAGACGCTACGCTGTCTCTCTGCATTCTATGATCCTATAGTTTACTGAGACGCTACGCTGTCTCTCTGCGTTCTATGATCCTATAGTTTACTGAGACGCTACGCTGTCTCTCTGCGTTCTATGATCCTATAGTTTACTGAGACGCTACACTGTCTCTCTGCATTCTATGATCCTATAGTTTACTGAGACGCTACGCTGTCTCTCTGCACTATATCATCTGACATATCCTGTTTATTCCAGCTTACCAGATGATCCGCTTGGTGAACGGTACAGATGGGTGCTCAGGCAGGGTGGAGGTGTTCCACGAGGGTCAGTGGGGGTCAGTGTGTGATGACCAGTGGGACATGGACGATGCCAGGGTAAGGATGGCTCTATTAACTGCTTTTACCATTAACTGCAATCTTAAATGTCACTATAGGAGCTGGTTGGGGTTTCCGTTGGTCCGTCTCTGCTGCTCCATGTTGCCGTAGTGGGTGTAACATCCGGCTTGAGGGACCAATATTCTGATTATATGTATTGTGTAGGCAAATGAAAGGCTAGTGTCCATTCACCACAAAGGTCCTGCAAGAAGTGGACAAATGGCAGGAGACAGTTTCATATTTGACAAGAGTAGAGATACAGTTATATTGCTACATACTCCTGCTGAGCTAACAAAAAGACAAGGACTGACTAAGTAGCAGCGTTGATTAGCTAAATCTGAATCAGCAGTGTCATCAACTCAGATCAAACTCAAACAACTTTGTAGAGCAGACGTTTAAGCAACTCAATATAACTCACAATTTAGTCACAATAAATGTTTCCTATAGGCTCAGTATAATCACGATTACAATGATAACCTTTAGGATCAATAGAAGACATTGTGTAATGGATCTAACAGACCTCTATGTCCAGGTGGTGTGCAGGGAGGTGGGCTGTGGCGCAGCGCTCCAAGCCGCCAGCAGGGCGACATTCGGACGCTCCAGCGGTCCCATCTGGCTGGACAACGTCCAGTGCATGGGAGACGAGCACTCGCTGTCCCAGTGTGAGATGCCCCAGCTGGGGCGCCATAACTGTGGCCACGACGAGGACGCAGGCGTCATCTGTGAGGGTAAGGAACGCATGCAGTTAGGACGCCATGTTTAGGACGCAGGCGTCATCTGTGAGGGTAAGGAACACATGCAGTTAGGACGCAGGCGTCATCTGTGAGGGTAAGGAACACATGCAGTTAGGATGCAGGCGTCATCTGTGAGGGTAAGGAACACATGCAGTTAGGATGCAGGCGTCATCTGTGAGGGTAAGGAACACATGCAGTTAGGATGCAGGTGTCATCTGTGAGGGTAAGGAACACATGCAGTTAGGATGGAGGCGTCATCTGTGAGGGTAAGGAACACATGCAGTTAGGATGCAGGGGTCATCTGTGAGGGTAAGGAACACATGCAGTTAGGATGCAGGCGTCATCTGTGAGGGTAAGGAACACATGCAGTTAGGACGCAGGCGTCATCTGTGAGGGTAAGGAACACATGCAGTTAGGATGCAGGCGTCATCTGTGAGGGTAAGGAACACATGCAGTTAGGACGCAGGCGTCATCTGTGAGGGTAAGGAACACATGCAGTTAGGATGGAGGCGTCATCTGTGAGGGTAAGGAACACATGCAGTTAGGATGCAGGCGTCATCTGTGAGGGTAAGGAACACATGCAGTTAGGATGCAGGCGTCATCTGTGAGGGTAAGGAACACATGCAGTTAGGATGCAGGCGTCATCTGTGAGGGTAAGGAACACATGCAGTTAGGATGCAGGCGTCATCTGTGAGGGTAAGGAACACATGCAGTTAGGATGCAGGGGTCATCTGTGAGGGTAAGGAACACATGCAGTTAGGATGCAGGCGTCATCTGTGAGGGTAAGGAACACATGCAGTTAGGACGCAGGTGTCATCTGTGAGGGTAAGGAACACATGCAGTTAGGATGCAGGGGTCATCTGTGAGGGTAAGGAACACATGCAGTTAGGATGCAGGGGTCATCTGTGAGGGTAAGGAACACATGCAGTTAGGATGCAGGCGTCATCTGTGAGGGTAAGGAACACATGCAGTTAGGATGCAGGCGTCATCTGTGAGGGTAAGGAACACATGCAGTTAGGATGCAGGGGTCATCTGTGAGGGTAAGGAACACATGCAGTTAGGATGCAGGCGTCATCTGTGAGGGTAAGGAACACATGCAGTTAGGACGCAGGTGTCATCTGTGAGGGTAAGGAACACATGCAGTTAGGATGCAGGGGTCATCTGTGAGGGTAAGGAACACATGCAGTTAGGATGCAGGCGTCATCTGTGAGGGTAAGGAACACATGCAGTTAGGATGCAGGCGTCATCTGTGAGGGTAAGGAACACATGCAGTTAGGACGCAGGCGTCATCTGTGAGGGTAAGGAACACATGCAGTTAGGATGCAGGCGTCATCTGTGAGGGTAAGGAACACATGCAGTTAGGATGCAGGCGTCATCTGTGAGGGTAAGGAACACATGCAGTTAGGATGCAGGCGTCATCTGTGAGGGTAAGGAACACATGCAGTTAGGATGCAGGGGTCATCTGTGAGGGTAAGGAACACATGCAGTTAGGATGCAGGGGTCATCTGTGAGGGTAAGGAACACATGCAGTTAGGATGCAGGGGTCATCTGTGAGGGTAAGGAACACATGCAGTTAGGATGCAGGCGTCATCTGTGAGGGTAAGGAACACATGCAGTTAGGATGCAGGCGTCATCTGTGAGGGTAAGGAACACATGCAGTTAGGATGCAGGCGTCATCTGTGAGGGTAAGGAACACATGCAGTTAGGAAGAGGACGCAGGCGTCATCTGTGAGGGTAAGGAACACATGCAGTTAGGAAGAGGACGCAGGCGTCATCTGTGAGGGTAAGGAACACATGCAGTTAGGATGCAGGCGTCATCTGTGAGGGTAAGGAACACATGCAGTTAGGATGCAGGTGTCATCTGTGAGGGTAAGGAACACATGCAGTTAGGACGCCATGTTTAGGACGCAGGCGTCATCTGTGAGGGTAAGGAACACATGCAGTTAGGACGCCATGTTTAGGACGCAGGCGTCATCTGTGAGGGTAAGGAACACATGCAGTTAGGATGCAGGCGTCATCTGTGAGGGTAAGGAACACATGCAGTTAGGATGCAGGCGTCATCTGTGAGGGTAAGGAACACATGCAGTTAGGATGCAGGGGTCATCTGTGAGGGTAAGGAACACATGCAGTTAGGATGCAGGGGTCATCTGTGAGGGTAAGGAACACATGCAGTTAGGATGCAGGTGTCATCTGTGAGGGTAAGGAACACATGCAGTTAGGACGCCATGTTTAGGACGCAGGCGTCATCTGTGAGGGTAAGGAACACATGCAGTTAGGACGCCATGTTTAGGACGCAGGCGTCATCTGTGAGGGTAAGGAACACATGCAGTTAGGATGCAGGCGTCATCTGTGAGGGTAAGGAACACATGCAGTTAGGATGCAGGGGTCATCTGTGAGGGTAAGGAACACATGCAGTTAGGATGCAGGGGTCATCTGTGAGGGTAAGGAACACATGCAGTTAGGATGCAGGGGTCATCTGTGAGGGTAAGGAACACATGCAGTTAGGATGCAGGTGTCATCTGTGAGGGTAAGGAACACATGCAGTTAGGACGCCATGTTTAGGACGCAGGCGTCATCTGTGAGGGTAAGGAACACATGCAGTTAGGACGCCATGTTTAGGACGCAGGCGTCATCTGTGAGGGTAAGGAACACATGCAGTTAGGATGCAGGCGTCATCTGTGAGGGTAAGGAACACATGCAGTTAGGATGCAGGGGTCATCTGTGAGGGTAAGGAACACATGCAGTTAGGATGCAGGGGTCATCTGTGAGGGTAAGGAACACATGCAGTTAGGATGCAGGCGTCATCTGTGAGGGTAAGGAACACATGCAGTTAGGATGCAGGGGTCATCTGTGAGGGTAAGGAACACATGCAGTTAGGATGCAGGGGTCATCTGTGAGGGTAAGGAACACATGCAGTTAGGATGCAGGGGTCATCTGTGAGGGTAAGGAACACATGCAGTTAGGACGCAGGCGTCATCTGTGAGGGTAAGGAACACATGCAGTTAGGACGCCATGTTTAGGACGCAGGCGTCATCTGTGAGGGTAAGGAACACATGCAGTTAGGATGCAGGCGTCATCTGTGAGGGTAAGGAACACATGCAGTTAGGATGCAGGCGTCATCTGTGAGGGTAAGGAACACATGCAGTTAGGATGCAGGCGTCATCTGTGAGGGTAAGGAACACATGCAGTTAGGATGCAGGGGTCATCTGTGAGGGTAAGGAACACATGCAGTTAGGATGCAGGCGTCATCTGTGAGGGTAAGGAACACATGCAGTTAGGATGCAGGGGTCATCTGTGAGGGTAAGGAACACATGCAGTTAGGATGCAGGGGTCATCTGTGAGGGTAAGGAACACATGCAGTTAGGATGCAGGCGTCATCTGTGAGGGTAAGGAACACATGCAGTTAGGATGCAGGGGTCATCTGTGAGGGTAAGGAACACATGCAGTTAGGATGCAGGCGTCATCTGTGAGGGTAAGGAACACATGCAGTTAGGATGGAGGTGTCATCTGTGAGGGTAAGGAACACATGCAGTTAGGATGGAGGCGTCATCTGTGAGGGTAAGGAACACATGCAGTTAGGATGCAGGGGTCATCTGTGAGGGTAAGGAACACATGCAGTTAGGATGCAGGTGTCATCTGTGAGGGTAAGGAACACATGCAGTTAGGATGCAGGCGTCATCTGTGAGGGTAAGGAACACATGCAGTTAGGATGGAGGTGTCATCTGTGAGGGTAAGGAACACATGCAGTTAGGATGGAGGTGTCATCTGTGAGGGTAAGGAACACATGCAGTTAGGATGCAGGTGTCATCTGTGAGGGTAAGGAACACATGCAGTTAGGATGCAGGCGTCATCTGTGAGGGTAAGGAACACATGCAGTTAGGATGCAGGGGTCATCTGTGAGGGTAAGGAACACATGCAGTTAGGATGCAGGCGTCATCTGTGAGGGTAAGGAACACATGCAGTTAGGACGCCATGTTTAGGACGCAGGCGTCATCTGTGAGGGTAAGGAACACATGCAGTTAGGACGCCATGTTTAGGACGCAGGCGTCATCTGTGAGGGTAAGGAACACATGCAGTTAGGACGCCATGTTTAGGACGCAGGCGTCATCTGTGAGGGTAAGGAACACATGCAGTTAGGATGCAGGCGTCATCTGTGAGGGTAAGGAACACATGCAGTTAGGATGCAGGCGTCATCTGTGAGGGTAAGGAACACATGCAGTTAGGATGCAGGGGTCATCTGTGAGGGTAAGGAACACATGCAGTTAGGATGCAGGCGTCATCTGTGAGGTAAGGAACACATGCAGTTAGGATGCAGGCGTCATCTGTGAGGGTAAGGAACACATGCAGTTAGGATGCAGGGGTCATCTGTGAGGGTAAGGAACACATGCAGTTAGGATGCAGGGGTCATCTGTGAGGGTAAGGAACACATGCAGTTAGGATGCCATTCATATTCTAGATTGGAATGGTGAGATAGTGCTCAGGTGGCTCAGTGGTAAAGTATCCAAATATTCTCAAATTATCTCGCGGCACCCCTGAACTGGCATCACGGCACCCCAGGGTGCCCCGTCACCCACTTTGAAACCCTGTGCTAGAGTACCATGAGGTGCAAGCACAGTCAAAATGAGATCAAATCAGTTACATCATGCCAGGTCCATCCTGCACAAGAAGTGTTGATCAAATCAATATTCTGGCACTGCTCCTCACCTCAACTATGATCTGACCTCTACGATGTGATTGGTTTTAGAAAAAAAAAAAAAAAAAAGAAAGAATCTAGTGCCCCAGACAACAGCTCTGCCAATGGATCTTATCTCTATTGACACAGTGTGTGTGTGTGTCGGTTTGCCCAGTGGCAGAGCGGGGGTTGGACTCAAGCTTTGTGCCAATCACTACACGAGTGAGTGTACGTATTTAGCCGTGTTTTCCAATCTTTCCAGTCCGTTCAGGACTCAACAACAACAACAACAAACGGAGGCTCCAGCGGAAGACGCGGTGACAGGGCAGCCGCTGAGCCTGCATGCTAACTTCATGATGGGTCGTTCTGGGGAGGTGAGGGGGTCCGTGGACCCCGTTGCTGCTGGACATGGTGATCTCTGACACCGCCAGCGGATTCATCAAGGAGGAGGGCCTTCGGATACAACAAGGACACAGGTACGCAGCGCTTTACTTGTCCCTCTGACAGGGGTATTGTGTGTGGCCAGTGCTACACCGAAGGCATATGGGGAGACTTGGTTGTAATTGTTGTAAATGTTCTCAAAGTGAGGTCCAGGCAGTGAGTGGTTAAAAAAGGGGTAGGAAAACAAGGGGGGTAGGAAAGTGGGACTGAGATACTGGGGCCCAAGGTGGAGGGGCCCTAATAACTTTATCTATTGAAAAAATATATTTTTGAAAAGTGTGTGAAAATGTGTTAAAAATCTTTGAATATATGTAATTTTTAAGCTAACATTTCTAACTCAAATTTTGCTTCTGGGGGTCCCTGGAACTAAATATTTTCGAGATCGGGGTCCGTGGCCAAATACATATCATCTTGGGGGTCCTTGACATAGGTTTCTTGCACACATTTTCACGATTTTTCAAAAAATAGCAGATCTACAAGCTCACAGCGCGGCACTCTGTGCCGTGCTGTGAGCTTGTATATCTGCTATTTTTCAATAGTTAACATTCATGGGGGGCCCGCAGTGAATCCTTTGTACCCAGGGCCCAGAATTTGGTGTGACGCCCCTGGGTCCAGGAACATTCTGGGGTCAGTAACTCTGAGAGTAAATGTGTACACTCTCAGAGTAATGGTAATTGGGCTTGCAAAGCTGGTGTCACAATGGGCTGCAACCTCCCCCGGCAGCCATTTTGAGAGGGTCGGGGGATATTTTTGAGGCACAGTGTCATCTGGACAAGTGCATTTCCCATTCACTTGTCCAGGCACAAAAGTCACTGGTCAATTTTCCATTTCAGGCTTTTTTAAATAATCTTTCCCCCTTTTTTTGACAAATAAATAAGACCCCCCTTGGCTCCCTCACTCCACAGTCCACAGTCTACATACAGCACAAAGCTGCTAGGAGCGTCACAGAAAAAGTGAAACCAAAAGCCACAATTATATTTAATAATTTTTCCTTAAATCTTTAACCCACCATTTTTTTTTACCTATTTTTCAAGTGTCAAGTACATTTTTAATTAACTTCATAAGGATTCATTAGTCGTCCCGGACAACATGACAAAAAGCGCAAAAAATAAAATAAAATAAAGCGTACTTACTAGCTCTAAAGGAAACATTTTAAATGTACTTGTGGCTTTTGGTTTCACTTTTTCTGTGACGCTACCGGCAGCTTTGTGCTGTATGCAGACTGTGGACTGTGGAGTGGAGGGGGCCAAGGGGGTCTTATTTATCTGTCCAAAGAAATAAGGAAAAAATAAAATTAACAAGTGACTTTTGTGCCTGGACAAGTGAATGGGAAATGTAGAGGACACTGTGCCTCAAAATGTTAATGTTAATGTCAAGCCCTGCTACTGCAGCTAATATCTATCCCCCGGTCCTCCCAACATGGCTGCCGGGGGAGGGGCAGCCCAGTGTGACACCAGCCTGGACAGAGTGCCAACTTTCCCTCCCACACACACACATACAGACAGCACCGATCGCAGTACTTGCGCGCTCTGCTGGCACACAAGTAGGCCATACATGGCTACGAGTGCACAATGCACAATTTGGCACATCGACAAGAGTGCAGTCTAGTTGTGATCCTATGATTGTACACAGTATAACAGGGGTGCCCAAAAGGTAGATGGTGATCTACTGGTGTGCAGGTAGACCACATGACATGCCTCTAAAAATATATCATTAAAATATAAAAAGAATAATGTCAATATGACATCAAGAAGGGCCTGTCAGCTCCCTTCATGGCTTCTAAAGTAGGCAAACCTCCAATGCAATACTTTGTTCAAGAGTCAGTAGCATTACAAAGAACCCCAAAACCTACCACTTCCATACAGAATGGGATGAAGACATTTCCCCCAGGTATTTCCCATGTATTTCCCCCTTACATTAAGTGTGTTTGTCTAAAATGTAACGCCAGTATTCCAGGCCCTCAGCTAAAACATTTTGGATGGGTAGATCATGTTGAGCTAGTCATTTTAAAAGTAGATCTCATGTCAAAAAAAGTGTGGGCACCCCTGCAGTATACTAACTGTTTTGATCCTATCATGGTACACAGGCCTCCATACTAACTGTTATGATCCTATCACAGGCCTCCATACTAACTGTTATGATCCTATCACAGGCCTCCATACTAACTGTTATGATCCTATCACAGGCCTCCATACTAACTGTTATGATCCTATCACAGGCCTCCATACTAACTGTTATGATCCTATCACAGGCCTCCATACTAACTGTTATGATCCTATCACAGGCCTCCATACTAACTGTTATGATCCTATCACAGGCCTCCATACTAACTGTTATGATCCTATCACAGGCCTCTACACTGCTCCGTTCTCCGGGACCTACAGTGTGACAGTGACATCATAATAAGTGTTTATGATCCTATCACAGGCCTCTACAGTGACATCATAATAAGTGTTTATGATCCTATCACAGGCCTCTACACAGCTCCGTTCTCTGGGACCTACAGTGTGACAGTGACATCAGTGTTGTGTGTGGGGAGCCCCAATGCTGCCTGGGACATGATGGTGGACAGACAGGCAGAGACCAGCTGTTCACTGCAGGTGGGGAACGATATATATCCATAATATACTATAGGCCTATATGTAATATAACTGTAATATAATATACTATAGGCCTATATGTAATATAACTGTAATATAATATACTATAGGCCTATATGTAATATAACTGTAATATAATATACTATAGGCCTATATGTAATATAACTGTAATATAATATACTATAGGCCTATATGTAATATAACTGTAATATAATATACTATAGGCCTGTATGTAATATAACTGTAATATAATATACTATAGGCCTGTATGTAATATAACTGTAATATAATATACTATAGGCCTGTATGTAATATAACTGTAATATAATATACTATAGGCCTGTATGTAATATAACTGTAATATAATATACTATAGGCCTGTATGTAATATAACTGTAATATAATATACTATAGGCCTATATGTAATATAACTGTAATATAATATACTATAGGCCTATATGTAATATAACTGTAATATAATATACTATAGGCCTATATGTAATATAACTGTAATATAATATACTATAGGCCTATATGTAATATAACTGTAATATAATATACTATAGGCCTATATGTAATATAACTGTAATATAATATACTATAGGCCTATATGTAATATAACTGTAATATAATATACTATAGGCCTATATGTAATATAACTGTAATATAATATACTATAGGCCTATATGTAATATAACTGTAATATAATATACTATAGGCCTATATGTAATATAACTGTAATATAATATACTATAGGCCTATATGTAATATAACTGTAATATAATATACTATAGGCCTATATGTAATATAACTGTAATATAATATACTATAGGCCTAATTGTAATATAACTGTAATATAATATACTATAGGCCTATATGTAATATAACTGTAATATAATTTACTATAGGCCTATATGTAATATAACTGTAATATAATATACTATAGGCCTATATGTAATATAACTGTAATATAATATACTATAGGCCTAATTGTAATATAACTGTAATATAATATACTATAGGCCTATATGTAATATAACTGTAATATAATATACTATAGGCCTATATGTAATATAACTGTAATATAATATACTATAGGCCTATATGTAATATAACTGTAATATAATATACTATAGGCCTATATGTAATATAACTGTAATATAATATACTATAGGCCTATATGTAATATAACTGTAATATAATATACTATAGGCCTATATGTAATATAACTGTAATATAATATACTATAGGCCTAATTGTAATATAACTGTAATATAATATACTATAGGCCTATATGTAATATAACTGTAATATAATATACTATAGGCCTATATGTAATATAACTGTAATATAATATACTATAGGCCTATATGTAATATAACTGTAATATAATATACTATAGGCCTATATGTAATATAACTGTAATATAATATACTATAGGCCTATATGTAATATAACTGTAATATAATATACTATAGGCCTATATGTAATATAACTGTAATATAATATACTATAGGCCTAATTGTAATATAACTGTAATATAATATACTATAGGCCTATATGTAATATAACTGTAATATAATATACTATAGGCCTATATGTAATATAACTGTAATATAATATACTATAGGCCTATATGTAATATAACTGTAATATAATATACTATAGGCCTATATGTAATATAACTGTAATATAATATACTATAGGCCTATATGTAATATAACTGTAATATAATATACTATAGGCCTAATTGTAATATAACTGTAATATAATATACTATAGGCCTATATGTAATATAACTGTAATATAATATACTATAGGCCTATATGTAATATAACTGTAATATAATATACTATAGGCCTATATGTAATATAACTGTAATATAATATACTATAGGCCTATATGTAATATAACTGTAATATAATATACTATAGGCCTATATGTAATATAACTGTAATATAATATACTATAGGCCTATATGTAATATAACTGTAATATAA
Source organism: Nannobrachium achirus (assembly GCF_963921795.1). Classification (NCBI taxonomy): domain Eukaryota; kingdom Metazoa; phylum Chordata; class Actinopteri; order Myctophiformes; family Myctophidae; genus Nannobrachium; species Nannobrachium achirus. Next base: position 2,655,438 of record NC_137813.1, on the reverse strand, counting down.
TATACTATAGGCCTAATTGTAATATAACTGTAATATAATATACTATAGGCCTATATGTAATATAACTGTAATATAATATACTATAGGCCTATATGTAATATAACTGTAATATAATATACTATTAGGCCTATATGTAATATAACTGTAATATAATATACTATTAGGCCTATATGTAATATAACTGCGACCGCAGTTTACTGTCAGAACCGGCACATCTTGTCCGTACACGTACAGGTAACGCCTGGCACTGTGGTTCCACTGACACATCACTGTGACATCACAGAGATGTCAGATACAGAAATCTCCATATATGGGCATAAACAGGTCACATCACAGTGGTGTGGCTGGTTCAGACAGGGATCTCCATGTATGGGCATAACAGGGATTGTATGTTGTGATGTCTTGGGAACCACTCTAACAGAATCCCTTTTATGCCCATATATGGAGATCAATATGTGATCAATATGTAATATGATCAAATGTCATCAATATTAAGCCCATATCTAACAGGGGCATGAAAGGGATTATGTTAGGGATCTCCATATATGGGCATAAAAGGGATCGTATACCAGATGATGCCCTGTTAGTAGAACCACACTAACAGAATCCATATGGCCAAGACAGATGGTGCGACCTCGCCCTTTCCTTAGGTGTCTTACTGGTAACATATATTACTGGCTGGAGAAGAATGTATCCATAATATACTATCATATAATAATACTCAGGGACGTGCTGGCCATTGGGAAAAAGTGGGACAACTCCCGAACGGCCGGTTCATCCCCGGCCGGTCCAGGCCGGCAAAATTTAAAAATAAAATGTCGGCCTTCGTTCCATTTTGGCGGCCAACAAAGTAAATCGTCACCGTCAGGCAGAAACCTTGTATCTCCAAGTTTCAAATTTGTAATTTTTTTCGCAAAGCAAAGCCCTGCTTCATCATACAAGGCCGTCGCACAAAAGCAGTGAAAACAGCAGATCTACAAGCACACAACGCCTCGCGGTGCGAGGCGTTGTGTGCTTGTAGATCGTCTGTTTTCAATAGCTTAAATCATTTTTAAAATGATAATTACAAAACAAACGGTTTTGGACGTACATGGTTTCCACCCGACAACGACGAGATATATTGGGGCGGCTGTAGCTCAGGAGGTAGAGTGGGTTGGCCAATGATCCATGGGTCGGAGGTTCAAATCCCAGCTCCTCCTGTCAACATGTCGAAGTGTCCTTGGGCAAGACACTGAACCCCACGTTGCCTCCAATGAGTTGGTCGGTGCAAGCTGGCCACCATTGGTGTGTGAATGTGGGAAGTGAGGACGCTGGCGTCGAATGTTCGCCGCTTCACTTCCCAATGTATGAATGAATGAACCATTGTAAAGCGCTTTGAGCACTTGGAAAAGCGCTATAAAAATGCGATTCATTATTATATAACTCATGTAATTGACCCATTGGCTTGTCACTTGTCATGATCTGAAATGGCAAATCTTTGAGTAGCATAGAGTGAGATCTCTCTCCCTAGCGCGCAATGAGGGCCTATCCAACTCTTTTTCCTGGACTGAATCAGGGGCCCAGCACGTCCCTGTATATACTGTTGTTCACTGCAGGTGGGAGTGGTGAGCGTAATAGAGATACACGGGCGCCTACAAATACAATGACAGCGCCCCCACTTCGGGTAAGGGAGAACGGTGCACTGCAGCTGCCAATGCAATCCCAATGAGAGGCATCGTGAAATATCATCATTTCAGTGGTTGACTACTGAGGGCATAGCGATTTTTTTTGTGTTCTAATAAAGTTTTTGGTTAATACTAACCTGGAGAATCCACTCTGTAGTTGAAAAAGTTGTGTTCTTCAGAGTCGGCGCTCATAAACGCACAGCAGTAAAGACAGTGATGTCACTGAAAAGCGACAGGTTCTGTGTCTGCCGTTTCCCCTCTTCTCTGTTAACATTATGGGTAACCCATTCAAGTGGCAAATTAAACGTGAAACACATCATGTATTTAGCAAACAAGAAGATATGTTATCAGGGTCAGGCCATACATTTGAAAACACATTTTTAGTCTTCAGTTCGTGTAGGATTATTTTAATATTAGGCTAACCACAGCTGAATTGCAATGACTTTCTATGGGCTGTCTTGCAGTTCACCGTTCTCCCTTACCCGAAATGGGGCCGCTGTTTCAATTGTGGGCGTGAATTTGTAGGCGCCAGTGTGTCTCTATGTACTATAATAATATATTGTTGTCCACTAGGTGGGGGTGGTGGGGGTCCCCTGCACCCATGACTACTGGCTGGAGAAGGGCCAGACTCTGGGCATCAGGATGAGGAGTGGCTGCGTCTGGGGGCTCACCATGTCTGGGACCGCCTGGGAGAGTGAACACTTTGATTACTGGTCCTATTACTGGAACTACTGGTAAACACATGTTTACTGGTCCTATTACTGGAACTACTGGTAAACACATGTTTACTGGTACTATTACTGGAACTACTGGTAAATGATTACTGGTTTTATTACTGGAACTACTGGTAAACACATGATTACTGTACTATAGGGCATTCACGAATAGTAATTTTTAGTATTCGAATTATTCAACCTCAAAGTATTCAAATAGTCGAATATTCGACAGGACTGGCCAAACTGTCAAATATTATGTCAGCAAGAGGCCAACATTGTGAAAATAGCCGATCTACATGCTCACAACGCCTCGTGTGAGCATGTAGATCTGCTATTTTCACCATATTTATCTGCGGAACCGAGTCACATTAAATGTAATACCTACAATTCCAAGTGCTTGTCAGGGTGGGGGTCCCCAGTTCAAATATGTTTATTTTGGGGCTCACGGCCTAAAAATGTTTGAGAACCATTGACAACTCATTCTTATGACTTTCTATCTAGCCAAGCTTTATAAACTATATATTTTCTAAAGAGAAAAAAAAAAGTGAATATTCGACTTCTGTGAACAACGTCGAATAGTGACTTTGATATTCGAATATTCTAATATTTGGTGAATGCCCTACTGTACTGTTACTGTAACTATACTGGTAAAACACATGATTACCATATTATTACTGGTACTGGTAAAACACTACTTGAATGGATATTTCACATTCCAACATGTTTGGGGTCATTTTAACGTCCACTCAGGCTTTTGGGAGATTCAGTTGCTTGGTTCAGTATTTTAGATATTATTTGATGTTCATTATACCTGAGACGCCCCCTTCTCATCTATTTTAAACACATTTAGAACCAAGGACGTGGAGGTGATATTTTCAATGAGTCTAAGATGGTTAAATGGAGTTTGAAGTTGGTAAATGGTGCGTTTGTATAGCGCCTTTATCCAGGGTGCTTTACATAGATTTGCATACATTCACCCATTCACACACACATTCATTACATTCACCCATTCACACACACATTCATTACATTCACCCATTCACACACACATTCATTACATTCACCCATTCACACACACACATTCATTACATTCACCCATTCACACACACATTCATTACATTCACCCATTCACACACACATTCATTACATTCACCCATTCACACACACATTCATTACATTCACCCATTCACACACACATTCATTACATTCACCCATTCACACACACATTCATTACATTCACCCATTCACACACACATTCATTACATTCACCCATTCACACACACATTCATTACATTCACCCATTCACACACACATTCATTACATTCACCCATTCACACACACATTCATTACATTCACCCATTCACACACACATTCATTACATTCACCCATTCACACACACATTCATTACATTCACCCATTCACACACACATTCATTACATTCATCCATTCACACACACATTCATTACATTCACCCATTCACACACCGATGGCCAACTGAGAGCAACTAGGGGTTCAGAGTCTTGCTCAAGGACTCTTCCACACTAACTCTGGGGGAGCCCGGGATCGAACTGGGAACCCTTCGGGGACCCTCCGTTTTCTGATGACGGTGTCTCTACCTCTGAGCCACTGCCATCCCAAGTTACAATGGGTTTGTATAGGAAGGGGGCGTGTCTGATAGGCTACACAATAATATCAAATATCTTAATAACGAATCAAGCAACTTAAAAAACTGTCTGAGGTGAAAACACACAAAAGCCATGAGTAGAGTTGTTAAAATGACCCGAACGTGAAAGTGAAAAATCCCTTTCAGCACATACACCCATTTGACAGGAGTTCTGCAGGGCTCTTTGCTGGTACCTTTTCAGTTTTTCACTCCACACTAAATATCCTCCCTGAAACTAGACCATCTACGAGCGCACAATAAGACTCACATCTTTCTGTGAAGGTTTTCCTTAGAATATGGAATAAATATGGATGCTGGAATTCAACTGTGGAGGTACTTTAGCATTACTTGAGTATTTCCATTTCTTTATAAAAAAAATTTAATACGTTATACTTCAACTCCACTATATCTCAGATGCAAATATTGTAGTTTCTGCTCCGATACAATCATTTGAAAACGTTGTAAGACTACTAGTTACTTTGCAGATCTTCATTAAAATGTATATTCTATACTGCAGCTGTTCGAAAATCTACAAGGAAAATCATTTAAATGTATAAAAAAAGAAGAAAATGTGTATGATGATGATGAATACTTTAAGAGCATTTTGATTACAATACTTTGGTACTTTTACTTTGAATACAGGACTTCATCTTGTAACAGGGTATTTCTACATTGTGTACAGGCTCTACGCACGGCAGCCATATAGAAATTGGTCCTCTTCCTTACTTTCTTCACAGGTGTTACCAATGAAGGCTCTGTTCTGTGTAACGTGGTTCTCAAACCTTGTCATTTCAAGGACCCCCATAAATCTGATAGTGTACAAATGTTCACTCTTAGAGTTACACACCCGTAAGGGGTCATTTGGAAACACCTCAAGGACCCATGAGGGTCCCTGGACCACACGTTGAGACCCACTGGTGTAGCAAAGTGTTTCCAATGAGACAACGTGCACAATATCAGCACCCTGACTCTGTTTGAGCGGAACGGAACAGAGCCTTCATTAGTGTCATTGGTAACACTGACTCTGTTTGAGCAGAATGGAACAGAGCCTTCATCAGTAGCATTGGTAACACTGACTCTGTTTGACCAGAATGGAACAGAGCCTTCATTAGTATCATTGGTAACACTGACTCTGTTTGACCAGAATGGAACAGAGCCTTCATTAGTATCATTGGTAACACTGACTCTGTTTGAGCAGAATGGAACAGAGCCTTCATCAGTAGCATTGGTAACACTGACTCTGAGCAGAATGGAACAGAGCCTTCATTAGTATCATTGGTAACACTGACTCTGTTTGACCAGAATGGAACAGAGCCTTCATTAGTATCATTGGTAACACTGACTCTGTTTGAGCAGAATGGAACAGAGCCTTCATTTAGTATCATTGGTAACACTGAAGGAATAAGGATGAGGCTATCTTAGCAAAGTCATGATTTGTTGTAGAACTAAATGTATATTAACCAACAATCAGCCACAATGAGAAGACTGTGTGTGTGTGTGTGTGTGTGTGTGTGTGTGTGTGTGTGTGTGTGTGTGTGTGTGTGTGTGTGTGTGTGTGTGTGTGTGTGTGTGTGTGTGTGTGTGTGTGTGTGTGTGTCAGAGCGATTAACCGATCTGTGTAGAGTATATCAACAATAATGCATTTTATTTGTAGACTATGTTAATTACACAATAATGCATTTTATTTGTAGACTGTTAATTACACAATAATGCATTTTATTTGTAGACTGTTAATTACACAATAATGCATTTTATTTGTAGACTATGTTAATTACACAATAATGCATTTGCACTCAAATAATTAAGCTCTCGTTGTATGTTTAATCCTTTTGACATATTTGTACAAATAAGATTAGGTTCATGAACATGCATTTTATGTCAATAAATACATCAAACCTATCATGTTGGTCTCCCTGCTCATCAATTGATACACTAGATAGATGATGTGGTCCAGGTAAGACACCTACTGGTAGATAAGTGGTACTGCAGCCAGCAGACACAGTAGCCTGGCTTGGCCAGACTATAATACTAATGCAGCTAACTAACTGCAGTTAGCTTGTTTTAACAGCGTGTTTCCTAAACCCACCAGGATTGAGTTAAGACCCGCCTCGCGGAAACGCCTCTCTCAATAACATTAAGTATGAAATTGCATATGAACGTTAGACTTAGTGCTCTTAGTGCAAAGCAATACTGTACCTACTACCTACCTACCGATCCATTACAATAATACACACAGCATAATACGGCCAAAGCCATATCCAAAATATAACAATTTAACTGATAATCATTAAGAGTTTTTATTTTGAGCACAGTAGTGAGAAATTAATAGCTTTCTCAGTACGTTTTTCTCTTTTGCAAAGGATTTTTTTTTCCCTTTTTAAAGCACACTACACAGTTTACATTTGTTTTAAGCACAGTTTATTTTAATAGCTGTGCATTGTGCAAATGCAGGCTTTTCTCAGTACAAGTTTTAAGATTGTCTTCATGCCTTTATTAGGTCTGACTTTATCCACCCTCCATGTAGCCTCACGTAGCCAGGCTTACTCACCTGCGAAGAGAAAGCCTGGTCAAGATATGAGGCAGAGACCGTTCTAGGAGGTGGGGCTGAATATTAGCGGAAGTTGTCTTCTTTTCACAGTGCGGTGTTCCTGCAACCTTATTCCCCGCTGGAATAAAATCGGGTCTACGTCTCCTGCTCCATCGGTTGCGCTCACAAACAATATTATAAACTAAAACATTGAGTCAGGCGATATTACACCTATTAAGAGCGAGTTAAGAGCTACAATTTATTTTTGTTTTTTCGCTGGGGAATGTAAACAGACCCGCACCGCATGACGTAACTTCCGTTAAACGCAGCACTTCGGCTAGAAATCTTGGAACGGAGCGGAAGTTATATCTTGGCCAGGGTGCCCTCCATGTGTCCGGCAAGGATTTCAGCCACTCCTGGAAGTTCTGGCGTTTCCGTGAGGCGGGTCGATCTTAACTCAAGCCTGGTGGGTTTAGGAAACACGTGTTTTAACATGGGTGGATTGTTTAGCTGTGCTAGGCTAACGCGCCAGTGGATCAGAGGTTTAACATGGGTGGATTGTTTAGCTGTGCTAGGCTAACGCGCCAGTGGATCAGAGGTTTAACATGGGTGGATTGTTTAGCTGTGCTAGGCTAACGCGCCAGTGGATCAGAGGTTTAACATGGGTGGATTGTTTAGCTGTGCTAGGCTAACGCGCCAGTGGATCAGAGGTTTAACATGGGTGGATTGTTTAGCTGTGCTAGGCTAACGCGCCAGTGGATCAGAGGTTTAACATGGGTGGATTGTTTAGCTGTGCTAGGCCAACGCGCCAGTGGATCAGAGGTTTAACATGGGTGGATTGTTTAGCTGTGCTAGGCCAACGCGCCAGTGGATCAGAGGTTTAACATGGGTGGATTGTTTAGCTGTGCTAGGCTAACGCGCCAGTGGATCAGAGGTTTAACATGGGTGGATTGTTTAGCTGTGCTAGGCCAACGCGCCAGTGGATCAGAGGTTTAACATGGGTGGATTGTTAGCTGTGCTAGGCTAACGCGCCAGTGGATCAGAGGTTTAACATGGGTGGATTGTTTAGCTGTGCTAGGCTAACGCGCCAGTGGATCAGAGGTTTAACATGGGTGGATTGTTTAGCTGTGCTAGGCTAACGCGCCAGTGGATCAGAGGTTTAACATGGGTGGATTGTTTAGCTGTGCTAGGCTAACGCGCCAGTGGTTCAGAGGTTTAACATGGGTGGATTGTTTAGCTGTGCTAGGCCAACGCGCCAGTGGATCAGAGGTTTAACATGGGTGGATTGTTTAGCTGTGCTAGGCTAACGCGCCAGTGGATCAGAGGTTTAACATGGGTGGATTGTTTAGCTGTGCTAGGCTAACGCGCCAGTGGATCAGAGGTTTAACATGGGTGGATTGTTTAGCTGTGCTAGGCCAACGCGCCAGTGGATCAGAGGTTTAACATGGGTGGATTGTTTAGCTGTGCTAGGCTAACGCGCCAGTGGATCAGAGGTTTAACATGGGTGGATTGTTTAGCTGTGCTAGGCTAACGCGCCAGTGGATCAGAGGTTTAACATGGGTGGATTGTTTAGCTGTGCTAGGCTAACGCGCCAGTGGATCAGAGGTTTAACATGGGTGGATTGTTTAGCTGTGCTAGGCTAACGCGCCAGTGGATCAGAGGTTTAACATGGGTGGATTGTTTAGCTGTGCTAGGCCAACGCGCCAGTGGATCAGAGGTTTAACATGGGTGGATTGTTTAGCTGTGCTAGGCTAACGCGCCAGTGGATCAGAGGTTTAACATGGGTGGATTGTTTAGCTGTGCTAGGCTAACGCGCCAGTGGATCAGAGGTTTAACATGGGTGGATTGTTTAGCTGTGCTAGGCTAACGCGCCAGTGGATCAGAGGTTTAACATGGGTGGATTGTTTAGCTGTGCTAGGCTAACGCGCCAGTGGATCAGAGGTTTAACATGGGTGGATTGTTTAGCTGTGCTAGGCTAACGCGCCAGTGGATCAGGGGTTTACATTCTCAGCACTGCAGGAGAGGCCAGGGACGTGCAGATGATGTCAGAGAGGCAGGGGCTGCAATTTTGGAAAAATATAGAAAATAGCCAACCTCCAAGCTGGCAGCTTGGAGGTTGGCTATTTTCAGTGCTTGATACCACACTGAACTAAGCACAGAGAGGGCAGTTCTTTCAACATAAGATGCTGCATTCAAGTTCAGGAGAGTTTGGACAAGGCCATTCTCCTGAATGCTGCCTTCAGGTATGGCATGGAAAGAGGGGGCATTTGGCATTTCTTTCGCCATATTAAAAACTGCATTCATGGTCTGGAGAGGGCACTTTTTACAGACGGATAAATCGGCAGGGGCTCAAGCCCCCTTTGATGTCTATGTGTGCACGACGTGCCTGGGAGGGACCAGGGTTCGAATCCCTGGTTAGGACGATAGTTACGGAGTGCAGCTTTATGGTATGATGACATGGTGTGTGACTTTAAGAGGACAGAGTCTGCAATACTGTTTTTGCGTTGTTGTTTTTTTCCTCAGCTCCACTTGCTTATTGCGTTTGGATCTTTTTGATTGAATACTGAATGCTTACAGAAATGTAAACAGCACCAGTCACTACTAGACTCAAGCCAAACTGAACCCAGAACCTCGTACCTTCACCTGGCTGTAGCCTTGCCTTCTAAGCAGGTGAGACAAGGTGACACAAACTGTCAGGAGACGAGAACAGGTGTGCTTCCTCTGATTGCTGCCACTGATTTGGGCTGTGGGTGCTTAGCTCTAGGTACAACTGAATTCAAGGATCCACATGAGTGGAAAAAGCAGCACAACAAAGTGAAAATACAAGACAGGCTCAGATATTAAGTTCCATTTTATTCTGAACGCTGACACGTTTCGGCGTAAAGCCTTCTTCAGAGCAGGTTTAAAAAGTCGAGAAAATAAACCATATTTGGTTGCGGCTTCATGACGATGAACAATGCGTCAATTGTGTGGCGTCATTATAAACATGCAGTATGACACTGAAAAACATTATAAACATGCAGTATGACACTGAAAAACATTATAAACATGCAGTATGACACTGAAAAACATTATAAACATGCAGTATGACACTGAAAAACATTATAAACATGCAGTATGACACTGAAAAACATTATAAACATGCAGTATGACACTGAAAAACATTATAAACATGCAGTATGACACTGAAAAACATTATAAACATGCAGTATGACACTGAAAAACATTATAAACATGCAGTATGACCCTGAAAAACATTATAAACATGCAGTATGACACTGAAAAACATTATAAACATGCAGTATGACACTGAAAAACATTATAAACATGCAGTATGACACTGAAAAACAGTGGGCTTGCTGGTGAAGGCATTGGGAAGCAGCTGTGCAGTGTGTGTGCATGTAGAGTTCATGTGCAGTGTGTGTGCATGTAGAGTTCATGTGCAGTGTGTGTGCATGTAGAGTTCATGTGCAGTGTGTGTGCATGTAGAGTTCATGTGCAGTGTGTGTGCATGTAGAGTTCATGTGCAGTGTGTGTGCATGTAGAGTTCATGTGCAATGTGTGTGCATGTAGAGTGCATGTGCAGTGTGTGTGCATGTAGAGTTCATGTGCAGTGTGTGTGCATGTAGAGTGCATGTGCAGTGTGTGTGCATGTAGAGTTCATGTGCAGTGTGTGTGCATGTAGAGTGCATGTGCAGTTTGTGTGCATGTAGAGTTCCTAATTAATGTCTATATACTGTAGGGCAGTGGTTCTCAACCTGTGGGTCGCCAGGGGACCCCCCAAATTATTTTGGGGGGTCCCCTGATGATTAACTTAACGTGCAACATTGTTTTCTCACTCAGCAGTAAACAAACCAACATCAATGAGCACATCAAAGACCACTGACGGACAATATATGCGCTGAGAAGATGAACTTCTTTAATATGTTGTGGGATTTTGTGTGTGAACCGTTTGTTTGTCTGTGCGTACTCAGGGACGAGCTGGGCCCCTGATTCAGCCCGGGAAAAATAGTTGGAGAGGCCCTCATTGCGTGAGGCCATTGGCCGCGCATCAAGTTTTTTCGGCTTCTGGGCGCGCTGCGAGGCCCTAAATACTAACCGATGAGCGGTTACTGTGGTTTTAGGTCTCAGTGTTTTTCTGGTACAAAGATAGTTTAATGATGTTGTATGAAGACCATCTAGGAGGAGTCAAGGAAGCTAGAGAGTAGTGGGCTGGTATTCAGATGATAGACAAGCCAGTGGGGCCAATGTGATGGCTCTGTGGGCTGCTGCTACTCAAAGATTGGCCATTTCAGATCATGAGAGACACACCAGTGGGCCAATTACATGAGTTATATTTACTTTATGGGCCGGCCATTTATTTTAATGACCGGCCTGGACACGCCGGGAATGGATCGGCCGTTCGGGAGTTGTCCCGCTTTTCCCAATGGCCAGCACGTCCCTGTGCGTACTGTACCTGATGTCAATACAATGTAAGGTCTCTTTGTGCTAGACAAGCTTTTAATAAAAAGTTATTTTCAGATGGAGGTGCCCTGGGAAGCCAAACAGGAGCGAACACACAAAGACGGTGTCGGTTTCAAACCTTCATTCACCAAAGCTCTTCATTTTGCTCGACACCACTCACGAGAACATGGCTGACCTTTATCAGTCTCACAGTTCACACAGTTCACACAGTTCACACAGGGTGCGTTTATATGCACATTCAGAATGGCATTCAGAATGAACTTATTCCGAATAGAGCTTCATACCCAAACGTTTACATGGGACCTGAATACAAGTATCCCTCATTCCACTGTCGTTTACATGACCAAAGTATTCATTCGGAATAGAACTTTGGGCATGCGCAAAGTAGGCCTACTTCAGGTCGGAGAGGGGGGGGGGGGGGGGGCAGTTCAGACAGCAGTTCATTCCGAATGGAGCGTTTATATGACAAATGTATCCCGATTGAAACGGCATAAACCACCTCTTCAGACCAGAATGAAAATTCATTCGGGTCAGACCGGAATGGCCATTCCTAAACGTTTATATGAGCATTTCTATTCTGAATGAGCAGTCATTCAGAATATAAGTGGAATACATCTGTGCATATAAACGCACAAAGATTTCATCAGTCTCACACAGGGACGTGCAGAGAATGTTAGAGAGGCAGGGGCTGACATCTCTAAAAGGGCCTTTTGGTGAAAATATCGAAAATAGCTGACCTCCCCGTTGTGAGCTTAGAGGTCAGCTATTTCCAGTACTTGATACCACACTAAACTAAGCATAAAAAAGGCAATACTGGAGAGGTGGCGTAAACAGCATGGATTTCTACACAGAGAGGGACATTCTTTCAACATAAGATGCTGCATTCAAGTTCAGGAGAGTTTGGACAAGGCAATTCTCTTGAATGCTGCCTTCAGGTATGGCATGGAAAGAGGGGGCATTTGCGTTTCTTTCACCATAGTGAAAACTGCATTCATGGTCTGGAGAGGACACTTTTTTACAGACGGGTAAAAGGGCAGGGGCTCAAGCCCCCTTTGATGTCTATGTGTGCACATGCCTGGTCTCACAGTTCACAGAAGACACACGACACGTCGCATTGTGAGCTTATTATTTATGAGACTTGGGAGCAAAATGACAATAAGAATGACGTCGATGTCGGGTAAAAACCTCAAATCTCCATATTTAAACTTTTTAATATTGTTTTATTTATTTATTGTAAATTAACACTTTAATACAGTGTCACAGAGAAGCAGCAAAACATAGCATCTATTAATAAGCTCACGACACGTCGCATTGTGAGCTTATAGATCTGCCTTTTTTTTTTGGATCCTTTGGAGAACAGGTTATTATTTATGACATATGAGCTTATTATTTATGACATATGAGCTTATTATTTATGACATATGAGCTTATTATTTATGACATCTGAGCTTTGGCTGCCAGACTGGGAGACGATCAGGACAAGATGCCTAAGATGCAACAAAAGAAGGACAGCATAAAGAGATTAAATAAACACCTGTTGATATCAGATACGACTTCTGTTATCAGCTGGTCTCTGTGGACGCTATGAGAGCCTGTTCACATGAATATCATGTTGGTACCGTACACCCTGTGTGTGTGTGTGTGTGTGTGTGTGTGTGTGTGTGTGTGTGTGTGTGTGTGTGTGTGTGTGTGTGTGTGTGTGTGTGTGTGTAGTTGTGCGTGCGCGCGCTATAAAACTCTCCGTCTTCGGCCAACCTTGACCCAAACCCGTCTGTGAGCAAAAGCAAGGTAGGAACAGCCGTCACATATTTATTAATCCATGTTAGGCCTACAAATGAGTACCTGAGACGAATAACAGTCCATATTTGATTTTTTATTTTTTTATTTACCAGACTGTAAACCACAAACTAGTAATTTTTAATCTGTTAAATAGCTAATGCAGTCCCCCCTCATTTTGTTTAATTGTCTGTTTTAATGTTATCTGTTCCCTTTGTCTGCTGAATATTGCTTGTACGGACTAAAGGCCCATTCCCACTTGGCCAGATAACAGATAAAAAAATCTCTTTCTCCAGATATTTTTCCATTCAAAGTGGATGGTAGATACAGATAAAAAATATATCTACCACAGATATTTGCCACAGATACTTTTATCTCTGGCAAATATTTTTTTTTCTGTATCTACCATCCACTTTGAATGGAAAAATATCTGGAGAAAGAGATTTTTTATCTGTTATCTGGCCCAGTGGGAATGGGCCTTTAGACTGTTGTTCCACAAACTATTGGAAATATACTGTTTTTCCACTTTCCATAAGTATTATGTCTTATAATTCCTAATATATATGAGTTAAAGGAGCTATAGTCAACTTTTTCCATTGTAGGGCCAACACTTTGTTTACATCCTAGTCTATAGACTAGAATGTAAACAAAGTGTCAGTCTGACAATGGGCAAAATGATTATTTTATCATTATTTTACGCTTTTTGTGGTAATTTTTGAATAGGAACACATATATGAAGCTTATTTTTTTATAAAATATTTTCGAAACATTATTTTTATTTTAGCATCCGTTTTTCAAGAAAAGGTTTACTATAGCTCTTTTAAGTCAAAAAAAAAATCTAATTCAACTAAATGAGGGGGGAGTACATTAAGAATTTAACAGATTAAAAACTTCTAGTTTGTGGTTTACAGTCTGGTAAATCAAAAAAATATATATCTATATTCAAATGTGTAAAATATGGACTGTTATTCATCTCATGTACTCAATTATTTAATGCTTTAACTATTGAAGAATAGCAGATCTATAAGCTTGCAGCTTGCAGATCTGCTATTTTTGAAAAATCTTTTGAAAAGTCTTTGAATATAAAAGTGAACGTTTGTAACTCAAATATTTGCTTCTGGGGGGGTCCCTGGAACAACATATTTTGAGATGGGGGGTCCGCGGCCAAACACATGTAATTTTGGGGGTCCTTGACATGAAAAAGTTTGAGAACCACTGATTCAGAAGAAGGATTTAGAAGACGTTCATAGAACCGGGTCAAAAATATTCAAAGACTTGCACAAAATGTTTACGATTTTTCTTCAAAAATAGCAGATCTACAAGCTCGCATGTGACCAATGTGGGAGTGGGACTGAGTTACTATAGGGCCCAAGGTGGAGGGGCCTTAATTATTTTATACTTTAGCTATTGAAAAATGCGTAGATCTGCTATTTTTAAAAAGTCGTGAAAATGTGTGCAAATCTTTGAATAATGTATTTTTTAAGCCAACATTTGTAACTCACATTTTTTCTGGGGGGTCCCTGGTACTAAATATTTTGAGATGGGGGTCCGTGGCCAAATACATATCATTTTGGGGGTCCTTCACATGAAAACGTTTGAGCACCGTCAGTGCTAAGGTTTCTAAGGTTTAAAAAAAAAAAAAAAAAAACCTTAGAAAGATTTGAAATATTCAAAGATTTTCAAGATTTTTCAAAAATAGCAGATCTACAAGCTCGCAGCGCGGCACTCGGTCTCTCGGTGCCGTGCTGTGAGCTTGTAGATCTGCTATTTTTCAATAGTTAAAGCACAGGGGCCCCACAGTGAATCATAAGCCAATAACTTATGGTAGAGTTATGATGGTAGAGTATGTCATTACTATAACAGCCTATAACGTATGGTAGAGTTATGATGGTACAGTATGTCATTACAATAACAGCCTATATAACTTATGGTAGAGTTATGATGGTACAGTATGTCATTACAATAACAGCCTATATAACTTATGGTAGAGTTATGATGGTACAGTATGTCAATACAATAACAGCCTATATAACTTATGGTAGAGTTATGATGGTAGAGTATGTCATTACAATAACAGCCTATAACTTATGGTAGAGTTATGATGGTAGCCTACAGTATGTCAATACAATAACAGCCTATAACTTATGGTAGAGTTATGATGGTAGCCTACAGTATGTCAATACAATAACAGCCTATAACGTATGGTAGAGTTATGATGGTAGCCTACAGTATGTCAATACAATAACAGCCTATAACTTATGGTAGAGTTATGATGGTAGCCTACAGTATGTCAATACAATAACAGCCTATAACTTATGGTAGAGTTATGATGGTAGCCTACAGTATGTCAATAAAATAATAGCCTATACAGTAACTTATGGGCCTGTTGGTTGTGTTTTGTCTCCCTGCTCTTCTATGGAGACATTCTGATCGTTTGAGAGAAGATGGTTGCTGCTGGCCTGCTCTTCTGGACCGCTTTCTATCTCTGGAGTGGGTGATATCTACACTATACAGTATCTGTCTGTTTACTGTATGTATGTATGTGATATCTACACTATACAGTATCTGTCTGTTTACTGTATGTATGTATGTGATATCTACACTATACAGTATCTGTCTGTTTACTGTATGTATGTATGTGATATCTACACTATACAGTATGTAAGCAATTTACCCCGAGTGAGCGGACATTATGCTCTGATAATGTCCTGTGTGAGGGGGTGATCGGACGAGGCGAAGCCGAGTCCGATAACACCCTCACACAGGACATTATCAGAGCATAATGTCCGACCCCGAGTGGTAAATAGCTTTTCTACCACTTTTTCCCTTATACATGAAAACACATAGTTGTAACTTGCAAGGATCTTAAGTTACAATCATTATTGCCTATAAAACTTCCGCGAGACAGCAGATAGTTCCACCAACAACATCTTCTACTCACCAACAGATGGCGCCAACTCCATACTAATCCATGCGTCTAGCTTACAGCTAAGCTAACGTCAGTTAGAAGTACCGTTCCGGCCGTAAATAGAGGCTGTTCGCTTCCAGAAAGGCATAGGTTCAGAGAAAAGGGGCTTTAAAGTTGGCGGATTGCATTGGATCCAAATAAATCGGCGACTATAGCATGCACGTTAGTAAACATAGGACCGTTGCCACGGTCATTTGTTGGTTGGGGGAAAGGTGTTCCGACTACCTCCTGAAGTCCCCGGATGTACACTGAGGCGCATTGATCTCGGACAAGTCCTCACACAACTTTGCGGCAGTTGTTCTGTCATAACCTCCGGAATTTAGCCAATCAGAATCCAGTATTTGAACACGTGACTCGAAAAAGTGGTAGAACTGTCTGTTTACTGTATGTATGTATGTGATATCTACACTATACAGTATCTGTCTGTTTACTGTATGTATGTATGTATGTGATATCTACACTATACAGTATCTGTCTGTTTACTGTATGTATGTATGTGATATCTACACTATACAGTATCTGTCTGTTTACTGTATGTATGTGATATCTACACTATACAGTATCTGTCTGTTTACTGTATGTATGTATGTGATATGTAAGCTCACAGCGCGGCACCGAGTGCCGCGCTGCAAGCTTGTAGATCTGCTATTTTTTCAAAGCGAACGTTTGTAACTCAAATTTTGCTTCTGGGTGGTCCCTGGAACTAGATATTTTGAGATGGGGGTCCGTGGCCAAATACATATGATTTTGGGGGTCCTTCACATGAAAAGGTTTGAGAACCACTGACATAGCAGTCTCTCGAGAACAGACTAACTGAGCTCCAGTTGAGTGAAAAGGACCTTTTCTTTGATGATGGCTGGCCAGATTGCTGACATAGAAACATAGATTTTTCACGCTGTGAGCTTGTTTATCTGCTATTTTTCAATAGTTAAATCGTCCAATAATTCTAGGCCTAAATATTCTGCTCTGCTCATTACTAACTGCTGTTCCATTGCAGGACCGGTGCTGGGGAATCCCGTTGGGAACTGGTGGCGGCCAACCAATGGTATTTGGTAATTTTGTAAAAACACGTTTCTGTACAACGAACCTTGTGGTTAATTCATGTATTCTGTATTCAGGTGGCTCATTTTCATTAGATTCCTAAAACTATTTCCTATAGGCTGCTTTAAAGGACAACTTTGTTTTTTTACTACAAGGGTTCATATTTTAGATTGTAATTAGAGAAAAGAAAAAGTGATTGTTAAAATGTTTTAATTTGCTTCGTTCTATTGTTTTATCGCGTTCACCGTGTTAAAATGTGGGGCATGCGTACGCATGGGGTCATGCGCACAAGTGGCTAAATATGTATTTTAGACACAATAAGCCAGATACACAGCTTTTTTAAGGCCACCATTTTGGACGCCATCTTCAAAATGGAGCCTTCAAGGAAGGTTTATTTTCCTAGATTCTTTGTGCGTCATCAAGCTTGACTAGAGGGCCTAGAATCTAATGAAAAATCGTTAATATCACGGTTGTTTGATGTTTTCTTTTTTGTATAGTGACTGACTCACAATGTAAAAAAAAGCTGCATCTGAAATTGAAGCCTTCCCCCCTGTCCTGTTTTCTGTCTGTGTGTCCTGTACAGGCCAAGACTATGACTGGACAGCACCACCAACACCACCACAAACTCAACCACCACCACCACCACTAACAACAACAACAACACCACCAACACCACCACCACTAACAACAACAACAACACCACCAACACAAACTCAACCACCACCACCTCCACCTACAACAACACCACCACCAACACAAACTCAACCACCACCACAAACTCAACCACCACCACCTCCACCTACAACAACACCACCAACACAAACTCAACCACCACCACCTCCACCTACAACAACACCACCAACACAAACTCAACCACCACCACCTCCACCTACAACAACACCACCAACACAAACTCAACCACCAACACCACCACTAACAACAACAACAACAACAACACCACCACCACCTACAACAACAACACCACCAACAACAACACAACCACCAACAACAACAACAACAGCAACACCACTACTACCACCAACAACAACAGCAGCAGCAGAAACAACAATATCAACAACAATAGCAACACCAATAGCAACAACAACAACAACGATAGCAACAACAACAGCAACAACAACAATAGCAGCAACAGCAACAACAACAACAACAACAACAACAATAGCAACACCAATAGCAACAACAATCGACCGTCCAACACCAAGCAGTGAGTGAGGAGCACACATTCTTTCAGAAGAACTTCTCATCCTCTCGTCTCTGCCTCCATTTTGCACACCTCCAACTCTCTTAAAGTGACACGTTTCCATTTGGGCTGCGATAAGCACTGCGAGAAGTGTCCATCCTGCTTTTCTTTGGTCCATGCATCTTTGTGCATTTTTTGTTATCATCAAAACCAAAACAAACAGAGACGCAGAAAACTAAAAATGCACAACACAATAACACTTGGACACAAGAAAAGGAGGATTGATTTGTTGACCCCTGGCAGAGACGTAATCCTCAGTTTATCGTTTCAACTTTATTCTCTGGTTTTACCTCCTAGCAGCGCACACGCCAAAACAACCCTCTCAACCAATCCCTGAGCTTAATGCTGCAAATGTGGATTCCCCAACAACGCTCCCTCCCATTGGCCAGCTCTTGGCTACACCTCTGCTATGAGTCCTATGAGTCTGTTCGCCCTCCCGGCCGTCCGCCTCGGGTGTCTATCCGGCGTAACGGTACACGGTCTCTGCCTCACTGCCTGGTATTCCTAAATGTAAGCTCGGTAAAACGGTTAAAACCTACATTTTCAAGTAAGTACAAGAGTAAAAGTACAATTCTGCAGTGGCTGGCTGGCCTGGCTGGTAACTCTAAACTCAACTGTCTAACCCTAACCCTGGCTGGCTGGTAACTCTAAACTCAACTGTCGAACCCTAACCCTGGCTGGCTGGTAACTCTAAACTCAACTGTCGAACCCTAAACATATTTCTCATCTCATCCTCAGTAAAACAAATACAAGTATACACCGAGCGGTCAGCGCGGTGAGGTCGGCGGAGGGCGAACGGATTGGTTACTGGGAAATGTCTTGCAGTGTGTGATCGCTTCTCGACGTGTCGTGAAAACCACAACGATATTATGACATTCAAGAAAGACACCCGCGTAGTGTGAAATACTTTAACGATCCGACGACTATCCCGACCACTGTGTGTTCCTGCCTATGTGTTTACCTTGTTTACTGGACTGCTAAATGCTTCCATTGTAATGTGTGTATGTTCCAGATGAGATGGATCATTGTAATGTGTGTATGTTCCAGATGAGATGATCATTGTAATGTGTGTATGTTCCAGATGAGATGATCATTGTAATGTGTGTATGTTCCAGATAGATGATCATTGTAATGTGTGTATGTTCCAGGTGAGATGATCGATTGTAATGTGTGTATGTTCCAGGTGAATGATCATTGTAATGTGTGTATGTTCCAGATGAGATGATCATTGTAATGTGTGTATGTTCCAGGTGAGATGATCAGTGTAATGTGTGTATGTTCCAGGTGAGATGATCATTGTAATGTGTGTATGTTCCAGGTGAGATGATCATTGTAATGTGTGTATGTTCCAGGTGACCAGATGATCATTGTAATGTGTGTATGTTCCAGGTGACCAGATGATCATTGTAATGTGTGTATGTTCCAGATGAGATGATCATTGTAATGTGTGTATGTTCCAGGTGAGATGATCATTGTAATGTGTATATGTTCCAGGTGACCAGATGATCATTGTAATGTGTGTATGTTCCCAGGTGAGATGATCGCTTGGTGAACGGTACAGATGGCTGCTCAGGCAGGGTGGAGGTGTTCCACCAGGGTCAGTGGGGTCAGTGTGTGATGACCGCTGGGACATGGACGATGCACAGGTAGGGATGGGACTATTCATTCATTTAAATGGTTTAGTTTAGTGTATTAAGGGTCCCCATTAGTCTACAGCGTAGTGGAGACTATTCTTCCATTAGTCTACAGCGTAGTGGAGACTATTCTTCCATTAGTCTACACCGTAGTGGAGACTATTCTTCCTGGGGTTCCAAGCATAAAACATCTCAATACAAGACATAAAATGCAGTAATAATTCATGTACAGTCTTTCCCTGAGCCTGGCCTAAGCCTGACCGCATACCAAAAACATCATCAACGTTACAAAACAAACAAACTTAGAAAATAAAATGTACAATTAAAGGAGTAGTTCACCCCCCAAAATGACTTTTTTTCTATTGATTACTCACACCATGGAGAGTAGAGTTAAATGAATATTTTTTGGTTTTTGCCACATTCCTAAGACAAAAATGTATTCGAGTAAATTTGCCCCCATTGATTCCGGATGGGGACCCGTTTCGAAACGGGTCCCCATCCGGAACGAATGGGGGTACATTTATTGTTATCACATTTTTGTCTTAGGGAATGCGACAAAAAACTAAAAAATATTATTGAACTCTAGTCTCCATGGCGTGAGTAATCAATAGAAAAAAAGTCATTTTGGGGGTGAACTACTCCTTTAACAGAAGAGTAACAATTGAAAAAGTAAAGCAGGTTTGTCTGTCCAAAAATGCAATTTCCTTTTTGATTATTGCTGCCTTAAAACTTCCTTTTGAAACCAAATGTATTTCTTGCTAGAGTCAAATGTGGGGGGAGCACACCCAAGTATACAATGCCTCTGTAAGTTACTGTTTTCTTAAGTGCATTGGTTCTGGTATGTCCAGGTGGTCTGCAAGGGAGGTGGGTCTAACTAACATACTGTCCTCTATGTCAGGTGGTCTGCAGGGAGGTGGCTGTGGAGGCAGCTATCGGGGCTTTCAGGAATGCTTTCTACGGCTCCTCCAGAGGTCCCATCTGGCTGGACAACGTCCAGTGCGTGGGAGACGAGTCTTTCACTGTCACAGTGTTCATGGCTCCCGTTAGGAAGCCATAACTGTTTCCACGACGAGGACGCCGGGTCAGCTGTGAACCGGGTAAGGATACAGACGTTCATTTAGTACAGCAGTTTGGAACCATATCTTCATATAGCTGCTCATGGAGGGAAATCTCGCTCTTTTGGAACGACCGTCATCTCGACAAAGGAGCGTCGGAGGGTTAGTGACTCACCCCACGGAGGTTAGGTTTAGGGTAAGGGTTGGGTTTGGGTGTCGAACAGATGACACGTAGTAACAGTGAAGCGCTCCCTGCTCATACACCGATGCTCCTTATGAGATGGCACCATTTCTGTCTACTCACTCTGTGTCTCAGAGGAGGGCTGTGGCTTATCCACCTCTTTCTGCAGGAATTTACTGGAGATTTTTTTGCACCACACTTCCGGTTAACAGCAGACATACAAGTTCACGTCGCAATCACAGATGCAGCCGTTGTGAGCTTGTAGATCACACTCGGCTGCGACGCCGGAAGCTCCATGCAACTTCTGCGCAATGCATGATGGGATGTTGGAAAGTTGTGGATAGAGTTGAAAACTATAGGAGTGTAGGAGTGTTTCTAAAGCTTGTGTTACTGTTCACACTATTGTTTATTGTTTAAGATCCCATTAACTCTTTCGTAGTGTCGGGCCGAGGAGCCCGAAGGATATTTCTATGTCTTTCATCTGCTGGCTTCTCCTACCTGGTTAACGCGGGGCGCTCATCCAGTTCCATCGTGCGTGGATCAGACACTGCTATGCATCGTGTGTTCGCGTATTCCATCAGCTTCTCAAATCCGTTTAAATTTTTTCAATTGATCAATAAGTTCTCCGTCTGTAAGCCGCAGTGTTCACACAGAAAGCTAACGGGCCAAAATAGAGGACGGACCATCAGCTTCCGGTTAACGGCTCAATGATAAGTGGTCCGCTCAATAATGTGTCCGTGTAGAAACAGATCACGGAGCATTAGTTCCGGCCTATTTTAGTTCCGCTTCGATCATTTCTTTTTTTTTAAATTAAAGCTTATTAAATCTTCGGGTTCCTCGGGCATGGCAGAGAAGGGGGTACAAAGGGGTAGTTTTTTGGCAGAGGATGAGTTAATCACTGCCTCAGCAGTGACTATTCTTCCTGGGGTCAAATTACAAAATGACAGTGGAATTGAAAATGAAATCAAAAATAAAATAGTAATTAAATAACTAAATACACATGTACAGTACATACCATAGAAAACAAGAATAAACAATACATTATGTGGTTCA
>NC_137813.1:2596121-2633235 GCF_963921795.1 Nannobrachium achirus | reverse complement strand
TCTCGTCTCTGCCTCCATTTCTGCACACAAGTCTGTCTGTCTGTCTGTCTGTCTGTCTGTCTGTCTGTCTGTCTGTCTGTCTGTCTGTCTGTCTGTATTTCTGTCTGTCTTTCTGTCTGTCTTGCTGTCCGCCCGAGGAAGTCACTCTGCTAAATGCTTCCATTGTAATCCATGTTTATTCCAGTTTACCAGAGGATCCGCTTGGTGAACGGTCCAGGTGGCTGCTCTGGCAGGGTGGAGGTGTTCCATCTGGGTCAGCTCCCCCAGGGTCAGTGGGGGTCGGTGTGTGATGACTTCTGGGACATGGACGATGCCCAGGTAGGGATAGGACTATTAACCACTTCTACTGTTATTACAATAAAACCTCTAATACAGGGGTTCCCAAACTTATTTGTCTCAGGGCACCCCATGAATATTTTATTTAATCCGAGGCACCCCTACATTAACTTTTCACTCCCAGCACCTTATATTTATAGCATATCGTCGTTGTCGGGTGGAAACCTTGTATGTCCAAAACCGTTTGTTTTGTATTTATCATCTATAAAATGTACTAAAGTAGTGAAAACAGCAGATCTACAAGCACACAACGCCTCGCATCGCGAGGCGTTGTGTGCTTGTAGATCGGCTGTTTTCACTAGTTTTGTGCGACAGTCTTGTATGATGAAGCAGGGCTTTGCTTTACCAAAAGACGTACACATTTGAAACTTGGAGATACAAGGTTTCTGCCCGACAGTGACGATATTTTAGTGATTATGTTGCGAGGAAAATGTTGAGATAACAGCCATTTTGGTTAGAACTGAGTTAAAGTGTTTTAGTTATACGTTTTTAAAATTATACCAAATATAAATTCAAGTGTCATAAATTCCAAATATTATCATGATCTCGCGGCACCCCTGGACTGCCGTCAGGGCACCCCAGGGTGCCCCGTCACCCACTTTGAAGACCCCTGCTCTAATGTACAAATGCTCGTGTGATTTTTGTGGACTAGATGTAAGCATAATAATAGTGATGATGGTGAAACCTGGGTTATTTCTCTTGTCCAGGTGGTGTGCAGGGAGGTGGGTTGTGGTGCAGCGCTCCACGCAGCCAGCAGGGCGGCATTCGGCCGCTCCATCGGTCCCATCTGGCTGGACGACGTCCGCTGCAACGGAGACGAGTCCTCACTGTCACAGTGTCCCCGGCCTCCGTTAGGAAGCCATAACTGTGACCACGACCAGGACGCCGGGGTCATCTGTGAGCCGGGTAAGGATGCAGACGTTCATTTAAAATGACCACTACAGGACTTCTGGATAGCAGCAGCACGTGATCGCATTCAGAGAATTCAAACGTAATCAAATATGTGAACAAAGGGTCAAACTCGTTCTTCTGCTATACAACCAAAATGTGGAACGCCTTACCGAAGGCCTTAAAGGACCAGGTCACCTCTGGGACAACCAGATCTTATTGTATTGTTGTGTGGGACACGATCAACACAATCCTGAATAATTTTTTTGTGTTCAATCTGTGTTTTTAGATATTTTAGTATTTCAGCCGATTTCAGCATGCTACAACTGGTCATATGATGCAAAATGCATCATATGACCAGTTGTAGCATGCTGAAATACTAACATATCTAAAAACACAGATTAAACACAAATAATTATTCAGGATTGTGTTGATCGTGTCCCACACTGGCCACACAACAATAAAATAAGATCTGGTTGTCCCAGAGGTGACCTGGTCCTTTAAAAGAGTGTGGTTCCCTAGCATCCTTTAAAATCGCCCTGAAAAACCACTTACAGGCGGCAGCCATTCGCAACTGGCAATAACAAACTTTGTATTTACCTACTGTATGTTTTTTTTTTGCGCTGTTTATTTATTTTTACTATATCTACTGCATAGTACTGTGTTCTATCCGTTTGTCATTTAATGTTATATGAGATACTTCAATGGTCACAGGGCGGTCGGATTGGCATGCTAACTTCATGCTGGGTGGTTCTGGGGAGGTGAGGGGGTCCGTGGACCCCGTGCTGCTGGACATGGTGATCTCTGACACCGCCAGCGGATTCATCAAGGAGGAAGCCTTCGGATACAACAAGGACACAGGTACACAGCGCTGGCAGAACAAGTACAGTAGACTCAAGTAGTAACCTCGCCTACCAGGCTTTCTGGGGGAAAGCCTGGTGTTCGTTCACAACAGGCCGTTTGGTTTCCACCCAACGCGGAAACCACTAGAAGAAGCTGCGTCGCTTTGATTTGGTTCCCCCCGTTTGTTTCCCCAATCCCTATTTAAATGCTCCAGTAGCCTAGTGTAGTCTTGCCAGTCGCTACGAGTTGGACTAAAAGATGCATATACCAAACGAATTTTTCAAAAGCAAAACTACTCCGCATCAAGGAGTTTATTAGGTAGGCCCTAAAAGTACGTCCTTGAGCGCAGGGGAATTATTTTGGGTTAAAACTGTTTCCGGTTGGATAGTTCCGGCCAAATTGTAGTCTTGGAGGACTACAACATGACATGTTGTGGTTTCCGCTCCAGACCGGTTACAACCCCGGTGAAGTGAAGTGATCCCAGACTACTCAAGTAGAGGGAATGTATGGTAGCGCTGTGGCCTCACAGCTAGAAGGTCCCAGCCTCTACAGTGTACACAATGAACCGTTATGATCCTATGGTCCTACACAGTATAGAGCAGGGGTGGGCAACTTTGATGATGGAGAGGGCCACTATATTTCCACCTTCACTCCAGAGGGCCACTATATTTCCACCTTCACTCCAGAGGGTCACTATATTTCCACCTTCACTCCAGAGGGCCACTATATTTCCACCTTCACTCCAGAGGACCACTATATTTCCACCTTCACTCCAGAGGGCCACTATATTTCCACCTTCACTCCAGAGGACCACTATATTTCCACCTTCACTCCAGAGGGCCACTATATTTCCACCTTCACTCCAGAGGGCAACTATATTTCCACCTTCACTCCAGAGGGCCACTATATTTCCACCTTCACTCCAGAGGGCCACTATATTTCCACCTTCACTCCAGAGGGCCACTATATTTCCACCTTCACTCCAGAGGGCCACTATATTTCCACCTTCACTCCAGAGGACCACTATATTTCCACCTTCACTCCAGAGGGCCACTATATTTCCACCTTCACTCCAGAGGGCCACTATATTTCCACCTTCACTCCAGAGGGCCACTATATTTCCACCTTCACTCCAGAGGGCCACTATATTTCCACCTTCACTCCAGAGGGCCACTATATTTCCAACTTCACTCCAGAGGGCCACTATATTTCCAACTTCACTCCAGAGGGCCACTATATTTCCAACTTCACTCCAGAGGGCCACTATATTTCCACCTTCACTCCAGAGGGCCACTATATTTCCACCTTCACTCCAGAGGGCCACTATATTTCCACCTTCACTCCAGAGGGCCACTATATTTACACCTTCACTCCAGAGGGCCACTATATTTACACCTTCACTCCAGAGGGCCACTATATTTCCAACTTCACTCCAGAGGGCCACTATATTTCCAACTTCACTCCAGAGGGCCACTATATTTCCAACTTCACTCCAGAGGGCCACTATATTTCCACCTTCACTCCAGAGGGCCACTATATTTCCACCTTCACTCCAGAGGGCCACTATATTTCCACCTTCACTCCAGAGGGCCACTATATTTCCAACTTCACTCCAGAGGGCCACATTGCATATTGCTATGTCCTACTTTGTCATTCTAGTATCTCATACAAAGCAAAAATAGCAGATCTACAAGCTCAAAACGCATCGCGCTGCAATGCGTTTTGAGCTTGATCGGCTATTTTTGCTCCTTTTGAATTGGAATCCTGAATCATTTTTAGTTATTTTTTAATTGGAATGTAACATTTTGATTTAATTTCAAACGCATTTAGTTATATACTTATGTTAACTTAAAGGACCTACACCATGAAATTTCACTTTTTCTATTTTAAAACCTTTTTTTGGGGTCCCACTGGCACCTTCTATCCTCACAAAGTCCTATTTCTGACCATTGTGTCTTTCTCTGTTTTTGGGAAGGCAGAGTTGAAAAGCTTTCCACGGGTTCTCAGAACAGTGCTGTTCTGAGAGTTGACGCATGTGACGTCACACGCGTTCCCCCCCCCCCCCCCCCCCCCCCCCCTCGCCCTTCAGGTAAAAACCAGAGCTACTGTTGTAAACCCAGCCCCTCATTTGTTTCTAATTTGCTTAGCCTCCACCTCCATCTGCAGCTGGCTTACTGTTCTGGGGCTGCTCACTCAGTGCTCTCACTCTGCCTCCCTGTATAGTCATTTCCTTCTTTTATTCTATCAACATTTTTGCTATCAACTTGTCCAAGGAGAACTCTTAACGTTCTTGGATCGCACTATATGTGGGTCAGTGACGTGACGCCCCAAAAAATGTGTTTTTAAAAAAACTTTAAATTGCAGGCATAAAAGTTATTTACTTTTGTTCTACTCACTCTCAACCTTATGGAAATACATTTTGTTTTTAGATATTTTATTGGAATCAGACTTTATTCAGCAGTTTGTTGTACTTGTGCCTAAAATCGTCATATGGTGTGACATGAAAATAATTGTTCATAAAAGGAAAATGGAGTACATCTTTCTTAAGTTACTCACTTTATCAAAGTCCTTTATCATAACTAACCAGTGATCCACTATAGTTTTTTGAAAATTAATTATATCTGTATATTTTTTTCATAATCGACACTCTGTGTGAGGCCCATGTTCATGATCTTACAACATATTTTAAATGTATTCTGTCAAAACTTTCTCTAAAATTACACAAATATTTGTGACTCTTCCTGATAATATTCTCTATGTAATCCATAAACATTTTTTTGGTTTAATCATTAATAAAGGTATGATTTCTCACTATTTGGAATGTCACACCAAATGATTTAGTGTCACACCGTATGATCATATCTTCATGTGTCAAAGCAAACTGTGTTTTAACCTACCTATTAGTGAGTACTGAACTTTACTGATTGATTAAACAATTACCCAGGATAACATGGCCTTAATATTTCTGAACAGGATATTATTGTAGGGCTTTAACATGGGATAAGAAAGAATTGTAGTAGTAGATGGATGATGAGGATGTGCACAGGAATGCTACGCACACCTAAGTCTTCTGCCGGCCCACGGCAGAAGGATCCTAAAGGGACAATAAGGCGCATAGCCACACTTGGAGCCAAGGCATTGAAGGCAACATTTTATTAACACCAATTAGTGGAAACAGAACTCAGCATTCAGGTAAATTGCTTTTTTCCGAAGTCTCCTGAACTTGAACACAGCATTTTGTGTTGAACAAATGTAATTAGGAATCATGACATTACACCACATCTCCACTAGCTAAAGAGTGCTGGGTTGCGCAACTCTGAAAATAGCTGATCTACAAGCTCTCGCAGCACAACGTGTTGAGAGCTTGTAGATCAGCTATTTTCGCTAGTTTTGTCTCGGGTCCTACCTTAACACTGTCCACTGTCCAGTCCAGTGAGTCAAAGTACAAAAGTATTAGATCAGATTAGATTATACATTTAGACTGTATTGTACATCAGCCAGTCGTATTTGGTGAGGGTAGCAAACCGGCTGCCTTGTTGCGGTTCTGCTATGCCACAGACAACCTCCTGCTCTTCGTAGAAAATGCAGTCTCGCCCCTTTGGCTCCTCTCTCCTTGCTGGGTCATTGTTTAGTTTCTCCCTGTACTTTCTCGTTCTCTCAGCACTTGTCATTTTCCAGCTGACAAAAGAAAATGGAATGTATAGTTTAAGACAAAGAGAAAATATTGTTTAGATTGAAACAATATGTTAAGGTTTCTGTGAAGGGGTTTCTGCTCTGTCTGATGAATTTGAAGTATCACTGAATGAAGCTAAATTACATTTTATGTAAAAATGTTTAAAACAAATGTTTAAATGTACAAAAGAAACATGGAACTTTGTTATTTGTTGTTATATCTGTAGTTAAATACAGTATAAATCATATGGTGTGACAGTCAAGTCATATGGTGTGACAAGCAGACATGTCACACCATATGATTAAGTGTCACACCATATTACTGTTTTCTCCATTTAGGTTTACCTTGAGGCTACTATGTACACATTAGCATGCTAACAGCATGCTAGCTATAACAAAGCAGCCTAGATCTACATGGAAATATGACCAAAACTTCAAATAACTTAAGCTTTTTTTAAAGAAAAGGTGTCACACCAAAAGACATCCAGAATGGTGAGTTTGTCAACGTTTCAACAAGATGGCATTTCATGAAAATGTTAAAATCATAACTCACCTCAGACACCGGTCTTGCAGTTGTGCTGGGAGTGCTGAATAGCCTTACAGAAGAAGGACCTCTCTAGCCAATAGGTGTCCAAATAATTGCCTGTTTAATTTTTCCAAACTAGTGTCACACCAAATGATTTTGGGTTGGGGGACAAAATGTTTTTGATCAGAAATGACTGAAAACATTATGCTTTGACTTTGAAAAGATATAGGCTCAAAATAGACATTTTTTTTAGCCTAAATTCATTTTCAAATGATTTTTAGCAATTCTTTTTCTTAGTTTTATTCAAGTTCCCACTTTGAGAAACAAGGTCAGGACAGTCACACCATATGAGTTTTGCCATGTTTGGTTGAAGATTCTGAAGAAATGAGGAATGAAATGTTTTAATCTTGAGTAAGTTCACATAAAGCTTAATGTCCTGCACAATATTCAGAAGGTTTTTGACAAATATATTTTTTATTTATACATGTTTGACACCGAGGACAGCGAAAACGTTACGTCACGTCACCCACCCATATGTGACGTTATAGACTGCGAGGACCCAAGCTTCGTCCCTTCTATCAAGGAAACAAAATACTATTTTTAATGGCGATGGTCCTGTCTGTGGCTGTGAAGAAAAGCCCAGATCAATCTTGGCTTTGCCTTTGCCACAAACCACAAACCAGCCCCGGCATGGTGTAGGCCCTTTCATGAACCTAAATACAAATACATTGGACATAAAAAAAAAGAAAAATTAATACTGCTATACTAGTCATTAAGCTACTAATATAGGACAGAATGAAAGCAGAAATTAATAATATATCAGTATTCCGGTATCAACCTGCGGGCCGCATTAAGTGAAGGTGGGGGCCGCATGTGGCCCCCGGGCCGCCAGTTGCCCATGTATGGTGTAGAATGCACGTGACATCATCATCATACCCGGAAGTTATGCAGAAACGCCTACTGAGTGGCAAAACACGACTTTCTGGTCTTGACAGCCCAAACGTCCAAACAGAAAAGTCCTGTCTGATTGCATTAAACGATGTTAAACAGCGTTAAACTCACTTTGCAACTCGATTTGCCGTTCACTTTTTGCATGCACAGGCCTCCATACTAACTGTTATGATCCTATCACAGGTCTCCATACTAACTGTTATGATCCTATCACAGGCCTCCATACTAACTGTTATGATCCTATCACAGGCCTCCATACTAACTGTTATGATCCTATCACAGGCCTCCATACTAACTGTTATGATCCTATCATGGTACACAGGCCTCTACACCGCTCTGTATAAAGTTATAATAATTGTTATGATCTTATGATTGTACACAGTATAAGTAAGCCATTTACCATGAGATGAGTGGGTTGTTGCCTGATTTACCACTGTTTCAAACAACCCTAAATCAGCCAACAACCCACGACCCTTGAATGGTAAATTGCTTTTCTACCACTTCTACCATATAAATGAAAGAAAACACAGTTGTAACTTGCAAGGTTATTTAGTTACAATCAACTGCAACACAGTGGGCGGGGTCCATGAGCCAACTCAAGGTTGTTGACTGATTTACGACTGTGTTAAGCCAATCAGAATCCAGTATCTGAACATGTGACCACAAAAAGTGGTATAATAAGTGTTTATGATCCTATCACAGGCCTCTACAGTGACATCATAATAAGTGTTTATGATCCTATCACAGGCCTCTACAGTGACATCATAATAAGTGTTTATGATCCTATCACAGGCCTCTACAGTGACATCATAATAAGTGTTTATGATCCTATCACAGGCCTCTACAGTGACATCATAATAAGTGTTTATGATCCTATCACAGGCCTCTACAGTGACATCATAGTGTTTATGATCCTATCACAGGCCTCTACACAGCTCCGTTCTCTGGTGTCTACTGTGTTACAGTGACATCATAATAAGTGTTTATGATCCTATCACAGGCCTCTACAGTGACATCATAATAAGTGTTTATGATCCTATCACAGGCCTCCATACTAACTGTTATGATCCTATCACAGGCCTCCATACTAACTGTTATGATCCTATCACAGGCCTCCATACTAACTGTTATGATCCTATCACAGGCCTCTACACAGCTCCGTTCTCCGGGACCTACAGTGTGACAGTGACATCAGTGTTGTGTTTGGGGAGCCCCAATGCTGCCTGGGACATGATGGTGGACGGACAGGCAGAGACCAGCTGTTCACTGCAGGTACAGTATAGGGGTGCACCCATTACTACTGTACTGGAGAAGAATATATCATAATATACTATATCATATAATAATATATACTACTGTACTGGAGAAGAATATATCAAAATATACTATATCATATAATAATATATACTACTGTACTGGAGAAAAATATATCAAAATATACTATATCATATAATAATATATACTACTGTACTGGAGAAGAATATATCATAATATACTATATCATATAATAATATATACTACTGTACTGGAGAAGAATATATCATAATATACTATATTTATCATATAACTGCGACAGGTCGCAGTTACTATCAAAACCTCCACCGGCTGTCAGTCTGCCCTACTCATATCTCCGCCACCGTTGCCCCTATCCATGCCAAACTTTCTCACATGGCCCTCTTCTAGCGCCACCCACCATCAGTCCGATTCTCGCAAAACACATTTTTGGACACTGCTCCTACAGATTTTGTCCTAAAATCACGCAAAGCGGTACACAGTGTCTCTACAGTCATGTCATCAACATGGATCTGTCCCATTTCCCATATTCCCTTCTGATTGGCTATACGATTGCCTTCTAAAGTTTGTGTATACGACCTGACGGTCACTTATCTCCCGATTAGGGAGTCTTACTGGTAATGGGGCTTTTAAGCCGTGACATCATTTTGTAGGCAGAGGAGAATCTGCCCCCAGAGCATTTTCTGTCCCTCGCTATTTTCAACAGATCTGAGACAAAAATAACGACTAAAGTATAATTCTAACACTTTCCTTTCAACAACAAAGAGAAGAAAAATGTGTAAATAGTAAAAATAGTAAAAAGATTCACGGAAACTGGGGGCAGAAATGCTCCTCTGCCTACAAAATGATGTCATACTTAACAGCCCCATATATACTGTTGTCCACTAGGTGGGGGTGGTGGGGGTCCCCTGCACCCATGACTACTGGCTGGAGAAGGGCCAGACTCTGGGCATCAGGATGAGGAGTGGCTGCGTCTGGGGCCTCACCATGTCTGGGACCGCCTGGGAGAGTGAACACTTTGATTACTGGAGCTCCAGCTTGTATGAATTATTCTCATCCTGGAACTGGTACTGGTAAACAACATGAACCGGGCGGTTTCACTCATAAGCAACGACTAGCGGCGAGAAAGCGCCAACGTTACCGCCAGTGTTGGGGAAGTTAAAGTTACATGTAACTGAGTTACGTAACTAAGTT
The DNA here is from genome assembly GCF_963921795.1 of Nannobrachium achirus. Taxonomy (NCBI): domain Eukaryota; kingdom Metazoa; phylum Chordata; class Actinopteri; order Myctophiformes; family Myctophidae; genus Nannobrachium; species Nannobrachium achirus. The sequence continues at coordinate 2,623,532 of NC_137813.1, read as the reverse complement.
ACATGTTGCTGTAACTTGCTGGTAACTGAGTTACATTCATATTTCTGTAACTCGTCAAGTAACTGAGATACGTTTTGGGTCATTTTTGTCTCAAGTTACAAGTTACAAGAAGTTACAAGCGAAGTTATAATTTTACATTTAAGTTTTGTTAAAGCCATACTGTGTAAGATGCCCAACTAGTGGTCATTAGCCCTATAGCAAACCGCGGTCGCGTCCCGCGTCTTTCGGACGTTTTTCGTACCTTCAGACCCCCGCGTCTGCCTCCACCTCGCTGAGATCTATCTTTTAAGGGGTCCCTTGTTCCTGTGCGTTCAGTAATTCCAGAGATACGGACTCCTTCACCCTGCCTGGTAGGCGAAATTACCTAGAGAAGGGATGGTACAAACGGGCGACAACAAATATGGCTGCCATAGCGACCCCACTTCAAGATGCGCTGTGATTGGCCGGCAGTTGTATAACCCTCGCTGTGATTGGCCGGTAGTGTGATGACGCAATTTTGGCGCGAGATCCGGTCCACGGCAAGGATCTCAGTTTACATACAGAGAAGGCTTTACAGGCTGAAATTCACGGCGCGGATCTTCTAAAACTTTTGTGATTTAATAGTTAGGAGAATTTTAAGATTTGTTTTATAAAAAAAGTTACATAGTACAACTTTAAGATTAACAATCAAATGTCCTCAACAGATCATAATTTTATTATTTTTTTTAACTTTATATTAGGAACACAGATGTTTACTAAAGAAAATGTCAACCATTTTGAAATAAAACATAAAACTCAGTTGAGATGCTGGCATGTGACTTTTTTTTGTAGGATATTATATTTTGTTTCATGTACACCAAATGTACATTCTCAATTTAACGCTGGAAAAAAAAGTACCTCAAGTTACTTTTTCTATGTAACTTGAAACTGTACAAGTTATATTTCTCCATGGGTAAAACTGCCACGGTGAGTTACTTGTAACTGTACAAGTTACGCTTTCAAAGTAACTTCCCCAACACTGGTTACCGCAGACTAATACAAGTTTAACTACAAACAGACTGTATCAGATATGAGTGACTGACCTCCCTGACGATAGCGCCGGGACAGGTGGGTAATTTGTGGACCATGATTCTAACATGAGACGATTCTAAGATGATATTCTTCTCTGTATTTGACTGACTTCCATGACCATTGCTTTTGGTTTCTATTGATACTTCAAATCCCAGTACCTTTTCCTGGTGAAATAGCACTCACTTGTAGTAGTTTCCTTAGCAAGTCATACTTTGTTGTAGAATTAAATACAATAACATGAATATTAACCAACAATCTGCAGCAATGGGAAGACAGCGAATGAATCAAATGTTGATTGAACCTAATCAGTAGAGGATGTTAATTATACAACAACTACGTTAATTATGCCATAATATACTTGCACTCAAATAAATAAGCTCTCTGGCTTGTTTTGTATTCAATCCTTTAGACAGATCATGTACAAATATTATTAGTTTCATGAACACGCATTTTATGTCAATAAAAAAAAAACTATCCTGTTTGGCCGTGTCCGAAAAAATGTGTCATTTTTGGGGGGCTACTTTGGTAGGGTTTTGGTTTGGGTAGTTTACCTTAATGAAGATGGACTCCAAAGATGGACAAGAAACTGGGTGTGATTTCTATTTAAAAAAATATATATATTTTACTATTTTTATTAGGAAGAAAACCCGGACTGGATCCTCTACCAAAGTGGTCTTGCACTTACAGTAAAACCCAGCAAGCATTCATATAGGAAACATTCATAAGCCCAGGGGCGTCACACCAAATTCTGGGCCCTGGGTACAAGGATTCACTGCGGGCCCCCCATGAATGTTAACTATTGAAAAATAGCAGATATACAAGCTCACAGCGCGGCACCGAGTGCCGCGCTGCGAGCTTGTATATCTGCTATTTTTGAAAAATCGTGAAAATGTGTGCAAGAAACCTATGCCAAGGACCCCCAAGATGATATGTATTTGGCCACAGACCCCGATCTCAAAATATTTAGTTCCAGGGACCCCCAGAAGCAAAATTTGAGTTAGAAATGTTCGCTTAAGAAATACATATATTCAAAGATTTTCACCCATTTTCACAACTTTTCAAAAATAGCAGATCTACAAGCTCGCAGCGCGGCACTCGGTGCCGCGCTGTGAGCTTGTATATCTGCTATTTTTCAATAGATAAAGTTACTAGGGCCCCTCCACCTTGGGCCCTGGTAACTCAGTCCCACTTTCCTACCCCTTGTGACGCCCCTGCATATGCCAGATCATCTGTTGTTTGATGACTTATGATAGAAGATAGGAGGAGGCAGGGGTGGGCCTTGGGTACAAGGATTCACAGCGGGCCCCCCATGAATGTTCTTCATAGGGGGAGGGGGTTTAACCCATTTAGGGAATGCATTATAACGCATTATTTTATGCTTTAACTATTGAAAAATAGCAGATAATACAAGCGCACCATGTGCCGCGCTGCGAGCTTGTAGATCTGCTATCTTTTTTTTTATTTTTATCGTGAACATTTTGTGCAAGTCTTTGAATATTTCAAATCTTTCTGAGGTTTTCTAAAAACCTATGTTTCTGTCAGTTTCTATGTTTCTATGTCACCTTTTCATATGAAGGACCCCCAAAAATGATATGTATTTGGCCACGGACCCCCATCTCAAAATATTTAGTTCCAGGGACCACCCAGAAGCTAAATTTGAGCTTAAAAATTACATATATTCAAAGATTTGCACACGTTTTCACGACGTTTCAAAAATAGCAGATTGCAGGCAAGCTTGCAGTGAGCTTGAAGATCTGCTATTCTTCAATAGCTAAAGTATAAAATAATGAAGGCCCCTCCTCCTTGGACCCTAGTGACTCAGTCCCACTCTCTCCCCCCCCCCTCCCCCTGTGATGCCCCTGGGGGAGGTATGATAAAACGTACCTTCCTCCTGCTCCTCTTCATCTGAGGAATCTGTAGAAGAAGAAGAAGAAAGGGAAGTTAATGAATGTAATCACGCAAAACCATGAATAGAATACATAAAAATGAAATGATTTTGTTTTTGAACGGAAGCACTTTTCTGAAGCTTTTAAAGTAGTTTATAAGACACAATATCATGCAGGAATCAAAAGCTGTAAATGTGCAGTAAGTGCATGAAGTGCTAGACCTGAATGACCCTTACAGGTCTGTAACTCTGAGAGTGTACAAATGGACCCTTACAGCTCTGTAACTCTGAGAGTGTACAAATGGACCCTTACAGCTCTGTAACTCTGAGAGTGTACAAATGGACCCTTACAGGTCTGTAACTCTGAGAGTGTACAGATGGACCCTTACAGGTCTGTAACTCTGAGAGTGTACAAATGGACCCTTACAGGTCTGTGACTCTGAGAGTGTACAAATGGACCCTTACAGGTCTGTATCTGAGAGTGTATGGAACAAAATGGTTTCAAAATGATTTGGTTCCATTTGTACACTCTCAGAGTTATAGTCTGTATATCTAGACTCTTAGATATCTGCCTCCATATTCTGAATAACAACCTGCACGGAGACTTGCCATTCAGTAAATAAATGGGTCTGATGGTCAAAATAAGACCACATAATGTAAATGTCTTTACTGTGACACACTGATGACTTTGTAAAGCTTGTAAATCTACAATCTTCTTCCCTCTGAAGTGAAAGAGGAGTCTGTGTCTGTCTGGGACAGTTTTTGGATCCCAACCCCCACACAGTGTGCACCCCCCCCCCCCCCCCCCCCCCCCACACACACACACACACACCAAACCACACACAGAGTGTGCACCCCCCCAGTAACTATGGAGACCAGAGTGGCCATAAACCCGCTACCCCGGACCCCGCCCCTCTAACACACACACACACACACACACACACACACACACACACACACACACACACACACACACACACACACACACACACACACACACACACACACACACACACACACACACACACACACACACACACACACGGAGAGAGAGAGACACAGAGAGAGAGCAGGGAGAGAGAGAGAGGGGGGTGAAACAGGAGAAGTGCTTACGTTGCATCACCACAGTGTGAATGAACAGAACACACAGAACAGAACAGACAGACAGACAGACAGACAGACACTCAGACACTCAGACAGACAGCCAGATTGATTCTGACCAGCTTCACTGGGACCAGCCGCTACCAGCATGGTCATCAAGGTCCACAGCAGGCAAGGTTATTATAATTTTCATTTACAATTTACTTGTTTAGATTATTAGTTGTAGTTTTGACTTTATGTTTTACATTTCACTTCAGTTTTGATTGGCTTTTATCGTGGGATTTGCTAGTTTGATTGAGTGATTGAATACTTTATTAGCTGTTACTTCGCAGTTATTAGCAGTTGCATTTAGTTGTGTTTTTCTTTTTGTTAAAAGGCATAGTTCAGATGTTATTACAATTTGTTTAGGCCTGTGTGTGGGTTAGATTCAACAAGTTGATATCAATTCAATTCAAAGGAGCTTTATTGGCATGAGAAAACATAAGTTTACATTGCCAAAGCAAGTTTCAGAACATAATAAAAACTGTTGAAAATGGGGAACATAATATATACAGTTGGAGGGGTACAGCATTGTGTAGACAGAGCCATGTCACATTGTGGTGTTATGTATAGAACAGGTAATATCAAGCTTTTTGGAACAAATAGCAACATTTATTTTTTTCTCAATACGATTTCAATAGTATGCAAAGAAAGAAAAAAAATGTGTTGTGCAGTAGTTCTAGATGTTTCATACTGTATGTGTTGTGCAGTAGTTCTAGATGTTTCATACTGTATGTGTTGTGCAGTAGTTCTAGATGTTTCATACTGTATGTGTTGTGCAGTAGTTCTAGATGTTTCATACTGTATGTGTTGTGCAGTAGTTCTAGATGCCTCTTAATGGTTTGTAGTCCTTAGGGTGGTTGTATTCCATTCTCTAGCCTTCTTTTATCGCAGTTAAACAGTTCACAAATGTTGCTGTGTTCGCACATTGTTGTATTTCTCCCAGTAGGTACCGTACATAATAGTTTTTTTGTTATTGGTCATGTTTTCAAACTCACAACTGATGTCTTGGTACAGTGGGCAGGTGGTCAGTATGTGTCTCTGATGTCTTGGTATAGTGGACAGGTGGTCAGTATGTGTCTCTGATGTCTTGGTACAGTGGACAGGTGGTCATTATGTGTCTCTGATGTCTTGGTACAGTGGGCAGGTGGTCAGTATGTGTCTCTGATGTCTTGGTATAGTGGGCAGGTGGTCAGTATGTGTCTCTGATGTCTTGGTACAGTGGGCAGGTGGTCAGTATGTGTCTCTGATGTCTTGGTATAGTGGGCAGGTGGTCAGTATGTGTCTCTGATGTCTTGGTATAGTGGGCAGGTGGTTAGTATGTGTCTCTGATGTCTTGGTACAGTGGGCAGGTGGTTAGTATGTGTCTCTGATGTCTTGGTATAGTGGGCAGGTGGTCAGTATGTGTCCCTGATGTCTTGGTACAGTGGGCAGGTGGTCAGTATGTGTCTCTGATGTCTTGGTATAGTGGGCAGGTGGTTAGTATGTGTCTCTGATGTATTGGTATAGTGGGCAGGTGGTCATTATGTGTCTCTGATGTCTTGGTATAGTGGGCAGGTGGTCAGTATGTGTCTCTGATGTCTTGGTATAGTGGGCAGGTGGTCAGTATGTGTCTCTGATGTCTTGGTATAGTGGGCAGGTGGTCAGTATGTGTCCCTGATGTCTTGGTACAGTGGGCAGGTGGTCAGTATGTGTCTCTGATGTCTTGGTATAGTGGGCAGGTGGTTAGTATGTGTCTCTGATGTATTGGTATAGTGGGCAGGTGGTCATTATGTGTCTCTGATGTCTTGGTATAGTGGGCAGGTGGTTAGAAAGTGTAGCTCTGTTTCTACCACATGTTGTGTGCAGTGGGTTCATAGTCTGTCTTCCCTTGGGAGGGGGGTCTGTCTGTGGTGGCCTTTCTCTATGGCAAGACTGTGTTCGCTCAGTCTGTACATAGTCAAGGCTTTCCTAAGTTTTGAGTCCCAGATATTCTGCCAATGTATATTCTCTTTTTAGTGCCAGATAGCGTTCCATTTTGCTTTGGTTTTGGGTTGTCTCTTTCCAGTGTGTCAGCTAGCTTTCTTTTAGTGTTCTTATAATCTGGTTTGGTCCAATGGGTTTTCCATCTTGTAGTTGTGCTTGTGTTTGTGCCCAGGTTTTCACTATAGTTGAGGGCTATGCTATTGAGCATTTCTGGGTTGCTTTCTTTTAGGTGGTTATAACATTTAAGTGCTCTCTTTCTTACTTTGATAATTAATGGGTATCGTCCTAATTCAAGAATTGTACCCTGCAAGAATTGCTTGTTGTTTTCCGTTGGGTGCGTTGGATGGATTTGCATAGTTCTGCATGCAGAGTCTCGGTTTGGTGTTTGGATATTATTATATGTTGTTAACTTTAATAATAATAACAGTGGTTGTTAACTTGTTGCAGAGCCTTGTCGCTGGCAGGTCTGTACCTCCACACCCAGACCTCCTTCCCTCCGCGGCCCCGCCGCTCCCCCTGCCGCTGGGGGCTGCAGGAGGCTGCGCTGAGCTGGAGCGCCCCCTGCAGGCTGAGCTGGAGCTCTGCCGGAGGAGCAGGAACACCCGGGGCTCTGCTTGCGGCCCTGCAGCCCAGCGGCGGACACCAGGATGCGCCAGCAGGCAGCGGTGGAAAAGGTAGGTCCACTCACATGAAGTAATTAAGTACTAATACTGCAATGTGGACATACTCTGTTACAAGTTAAAAGTCCATTCTAAAACGGCTAGTTCCTTTCCTTGATTCTGATTGGCTGGTTGCTGTGGTATATGAGACTATAACCCACACCTTGAATCAGTTTATATCAAACCCAGGTGCGTTATTTCTTTCCACAGTGTTCCACAGTGCACCAATTATCTGCACCTGTGTTGTTTCTGCAGCCTGGCCGGGAACTATTTTCTTGTAGCTGGGGACTAGTTTCTTGCAGAGCAGACCTTATAGTGAATTATTAGTCAAATAGAACAGTTTTAATTGGTACATGTCCATGATTTTTCATGTTTAGGGAATTCGTAAACATTGTGCATTTGGTGACAAGTTTTAGATTTTTGGTATGGTGTTAGGTATGGGTATAAGGTTTTCAAAAACCATCGCAAACAAGTTGGGCTCGCCCCCTAGTGGTCTGTTTGCAATGAATCAAATATTCGATACATCAGTATTTGGTTCAAACCCCAAATAATTGATGAAAGAGATTTTTCAATGGATTATGTTACTATTGGGTATGATAAACAACATACTAAAAATTCAGGACAAAATAACTACCGGAAAGGCACCATTTTCAAGATGGCGTCCACAATGGCTGCCGGGAGCTGAAAATGCCTATAAACTGGGTTTTAATGTGTAAAAAATCATAATAAATCTGCACTTGGTGAAGAGTTTTAGATTTTTGGTATGGTGTTAGGTATGGGTATAAGGTTTTCAAAAACCATCGCAAACAAGTTGGGCTCGCCCCCTAGTGGTCTGTTTGCGATGAATCAAATATTCGATACATCAGTATATGGTTGAAACCCCAAATAATTGATATAAGAGATTTTTCAATGGATTCTGTTACTATTGGGTATGATAAACAACATACTAAAAAATCTGGAAAAAATAACTAGCGGAAAGGCACCATTTTCAAGATGGTGTCCACGATGGCTGCCGGGAGCTGAAAATGCCTATAAACTGGGTTTTAATGTGTAAAAAATCATAATAAATCTGCACTTGGTGAAGAGTTTTAGATTTTTGGTATGGTGTTAGGTATGGGCATAAGGTTTTCAAAAACCATCGCAAACAAGTTGGGCTTGCCCCCTAGTGGTATGTTTGCAATGGATCCAATATTAGATATTTCCCTATATGGTTGAAATCCAAAATAATTGACAGAAGAGTTTTTTCAATGGATTATGTTACTATTGGGTATGCTAAATAACATACAAAACATTTTTGAAAATGCAAGTTCTGGAAAGGCATAATTTTCAAGATGGCGTCCAAGATGGCTGCCGGGAGCTTGAATTGCCTATAAACTGGGATTTAAGATGTAAAGATAATAACTTGGAAGTTTTTAATTTTTGGCATGGTGTTGGGCATAAGGTTTTCAAAAAACATAGAAAAACCATCGCCCACTAGTGGTCTGTTTGCGATGAATTCAAATATTAGATAAATGAGTATACCGTTGAAACTAACTCTAATGCAATATTTCTCAATGGCTTCACGGGAGCCTAAAATTAGGCCAGGTACATAGTCCTGTACCTGGCCTATAGACCAGTTTTACGCATTGTCTGCCATGCCAAGGGAAGGGAGGGGCAGATGAGCAGTCAGAGGCAAACACAGGCACACTGAGGAAAAGAGGGACCGACCGACCGACCGACCGACAAAGCCTTATGTAGGCCGACCCCCTGGGTCTGGCAAAAAGTGACATTATATAACAATCTAGTGCAAAACATTGCTAAGATATGACATTTGTACCTTCCAGCAAGCACCAGATTAAAGTGATTGCAAACAGGCCACTAGGGGGGCGAGCCCAACTTGTTTGCGATGGTTTTTGAAAACCTTATGCCCATACCTAACACCATACCAAAAATCTAAAACTCTTCACCAAGTGCAGATTTATTATGATTTTTTACACATTAAAACCCAGTTTATAGGCATTTCAGCTCCCGGCAGCCATCGTGGACGCCATCTTGAAAATGGTGCCTTTACGCTAGTTATTTTTTCCAGATTTTTTAGTATGTTGTTTATCATACCCAATAGTAACAGAATCCATTGAAAAATCTCTTATATCAATTATTTGGGGTTTCAACCATATACTGATGTATCGAATATTTGATTCATCGCAAACAGACCACTAGGGGGCGAGCCCAACTTGTTTGCGATGGTTTTTGAAAACCTTATACCCATACCTAACACCATACAAAAAATCTAAAACTCTTCACCAAGTGCAGATTTATTATGATTTTTTACACATTAAAACCCAGTTTATAGGCATTTTCAGCTCCCGGCAGCCATTGTGGACGCCATCTTGAAAATGGTGCCTTTCCGGTAGTTATTTTGTCCTGAATTTTTAGTATGTTGTTTATCATACCCAATAGTAACATAATCCATTGAAAAATCTCTTTCATCAATTATTTGGGGTTTGAACCAAAAACTGATGTATCGAATATTTGATTCATTGCAAACAGACCACTAGGGGGCGAGCCCAACTTGTTTGCGATGTTTTTTGTAAACCTTATAACCATACCTAACACCATACCAAAAATCAAAAACTTGTCACCAAATGCACAATGTTGATGTTTTTTGACGGATTGCCTCCCAGCTAGTTGCCATATTGTAACCATTTTAGAAAAGCAATAAGCCACGCGAGGGATGTGGTTACTTGTATTTTACACCGGCTGAGATGGTTGGAGACACTCGGCTGCACCTCGATGTCTCCCTACACCTCTCAGCCGTTATAAAATACCAGGTAACCACTCGCCTCTTGTTTCAGTATAAGTACAAAAGTGTTGGCATGACAATGTACTTAAAGTACCAAAAGTAAAAGTACTATCATGCAGAATGTCCCACTTTCAAATGTAGCCTATGCTCCTTTGAAAATAGCAGATCTACACACTGCGACGAGTTGTGAGCTTGTAGATCGGCCAATATGTATACCGAGCCGAAGTGGTTAATGTATGTTTTGTAATAATAATCAAAATCTACAAAGTAACTTAACTAAAGTTGTCAAATAATTGTAGTGGAGTAAATTTGCCTCTGAGAAGTAGTGGAGTAGGCCTAGACGTAAAATAGTACTGAGAATAGGAAACACTCAAGTAAAGTAGGCTACAACTAACTAAGGTGCCCTCCAGACTACAGGCGGTTTCCGTCGGGTCTGCTGCTAGGATGAACACAATCCATCTCTCACTGCCCGCGTCCCATGCACAAATGAGCACGCTCGCGGTGGATTTCACACCCGCTCGCCTCACCGCCGCAAAACTTCGCTGCGCCCGCCTCTCATTGAAAATGAATTGCTAGGAGGCGGTGACCGCGTTCAGAGGGCGGTTAACTCAGAATTGTACTTATGTACAGCCTACTTAAAGAGGTGGTATAATGTGCACATTTGCCTTCCTTGTGTATTTTTGGTTTCTTCCTGAAAGCTGAAAACCTCTGAGTCAAAAGGCCAGGCCACATAAAAAAAAAAAAAACTCTTTCTGTAAACTTTTTGGAAAAAGTCTATAATCATAATACCTGATCATCATGTTTTAGGGGGGGGGGGGGGGAGGGATAACGGCACCCTGTCTTTAAGTAAATGTACTCGTATATAAGTAAACATACTCATAATACTTCACAGCACTGGCAGCAAGGCAGCAGAACCCAGACTACCGTGGCCTATTGGCCCCGCCCCCACCGGGCCGGCCAATCATCTACCGCGTTGACGACGTCAAGACGTTCCTGAGCCGCGTGGGCGGAGACCCCAGGGAGGCTCGCTATTGGCTGACACAGTTCCAGAGGGCCAGCTCTGCACAGGCGCCGGCTTTTGCTGTTATAGAGGTATGAGCGCGCACACACGCACGCGTGTGTGTGTGTGTGTGTGTGTGTGTGTGTGTGTGTGTGTGTGTGTGTGTGTGTGTGTGTGTGTGTGTGTGTGTGTGTGTGTGTGTGTGTGTGTGTCTCAGAGTCTTGCAAGCCTGTCGGGACCTGACCATGCAGGGCCCAAGCCCAGTTTGCCGAACTCAAATTAGAGGTAATCCTTTTCAGAAGTTGTGAGTGATGTTATTTTGTAGTTGATCCGGACCTTTGCAGCGCAAGGTTCGGTGGTCGGTGACAGTATTATGGACTGCCCTGGAGAGTGTAGCTGCTGCGCGCAGCAATGAAAGCCATGCAAGAACATGATTAATTCATTAAATAAATAAGGTGCCGGGCTGGGCTGTAAATAGTGGTACCAAACAGGCCAGGAGGGCAGGACAGTGTTTAACCATGAGGACATGGTTCACAGTCTGTGTCCTTCTCTCCTGTGTCCTAGGACATGGTTTACAGTGTCTAATTGTCTCCTTGTCTCCTAGGTGGACAGGACAGTGTTTAATCATGAGGACATGGTTCACAGTCTGGCGTTTGGACTCTCCTTTCTGCAGAGGATGGACATGAAGCCTGTGGTGGTGATGGGACAGAGCTTGGAGGTACACACAACACCCTAAAACCCTAACAACACCCTGAAACCCTATAGCCTGGAGGTACACAACACCCTGAAACCCTAAAAACACCCTGAAACCCTATAGCCTGGAGGTACACACAACACCCTGAAACCCTAAAAACACCCTGAAACCCTATAGCCTGGAGGTACACACAACACCCTGAAACCCTAAAAACACCCTGAAACCCTATAGCCTGGAGGTACACACAACACCCTGAAACCCTAAAAACATCCTAAAACCCTATAGCCTGGAGGTACACACAACACCCTAAAACTCACCCTCACTTAACTCATTCCCTGACAAAAACATACAGTATTTACCCAGATGTCTTGGGTTGGCCCACATCGCCAACCACGTGTTTCCCCAAAATGCCAATGAAATCAATTCAAGGATCTTTTCAGTAATTTTGTGAATAAATCTGAGAAAAATCTAAGAAATTCCCATAAATGAGAAAACAAATGTTTAAGAAGTAGTAACGACAAGGGCTCATGGTGGCACAGTCAGTAGTGCTGTCTCCTCACAGCTAGAAGGTCCTGGGTTCGATTCCGACCGTGGGACGCTGGGTGCGCTGGGGCCGTGTTCTGTCCTCCATGTTATCAGCGCCCACACCCTAGGTGGGGTTGGCAAAAGGGCCTTTCTGTGTTGAGTTTGCATGTTCTCCCCGTGTCTCCTAGGGTAGATACTCTAGAAAAAACATGCAGTAATCCTGGTCTCTATACTGCCTCCCCCTGGCCAGCTGGGGCGCCTGATGGAGGGGAAAGGAACTGGTTGGAATAACATGTTCCTTCCACACGCTACGTCTAACCAGGGAAACTCCCCCCTGTCAGGTGAAAAGAAAGAAGCTCACAACGTGGCAAGAAGCAACATGCTGTGAGCTTGTAGATCTGCTGTTTTCACTAGTTTGGGTTCCAGGTGAATTTTTTTTTAGCTAAAAGGTTTGGTAAAGCACTGCTCTGTTTGGACTCACATTGATGGTGCACGCACGGATCACGTGTCTCTGACGATGATGATTGGTCCACGGATGTGTCACTCAGGAGGAAGAGGAGGAGCTTAGGAAGAGCAGCTCTGTGATTGGAGAATGCCAGATGTTGACTGAACCCCTGCAGAGACTGTCAGCCAACGTCGTCCCTTTCTTCTCTGCTGACAACTTCCTGCAGCTCCTCCCCCAAGACAGGTAACTCCTCCCCCAAGACAGGTAACTCCTCCCCCAAGACAGGTAAAGTTAAGTGTAGAGGGTATCTGCACATTTCTAAAGTGACAAAGGACTTTTTAATACCTCTGAAATGACAAATTAAACATTGGCCAAATTGTCAAATATTAGAGTCAGAAATTGTGAAAATAGACAATCGACATGCTCACAATGCCTCGCAACACACGAGGCGTTGTGAGCATCTGCTCACAACGCCTGCTATGTTCACAAATTATAGAACTGTGTTATACAAAATGTAATGCCTCAACTCTTAGTGCTCGTCAGGGTGGGGGGGGTATGATTATTTTGGGGGTCGTGACCTGAAAAGGTTGAGAACCTCTGGTCTAAGCAGGCAGGTAACCCCTTCCAAAGATAGGTAACTGTCCAACCAGGGTTGGGATCTCGTAGCGACTGGCAAGACTACACTTCTGGAGCATTTAAATAAGGATTGGTGCAACAGACAGGGGGGACCAAAACAAAGCGACGCCGCTTCTTCTGCTTGTTTCCAGTTTAGGCCACGCACGCCTAGACCTGATCAAACGTCCCGTTAGGCTTTCCTCCAAGGTGGAAAGACTGGTGACGCGAGGTATTTAAAGGACCACCATAACTCTGAAGTGTTCCCACACATTTTTACCAATGAATTTCCAAAACTTTTCCAAAGTTTTTCCAGAATATTTAAAACAATTTCCAGGCCTATCCACAACTTTCCAACATCCCATCATGCATTGCACAGAAGATGCACGGAGCTTCCGGCGCCGCAGCCGAGAGTGATCTACAAGCTCACAACGGCTGCATCTGCGACGCGACGTGAGCTTGTATGTCTGCTGTTAACCGGAAGTGTGGTGCAAAAGAATCTCCAGTAAATTCCCGCGGAAAGAGGTGGATATAAGTAATTCAGCGCAATAACGAGTCTCTTAATTACTCCTATGAGTAATTCCCAAAGACAGGCAGTGTAGCAAAAATAAAGCATAGAATGGAATTATGGTATAATTTCATGCAAAAAGTATTTGCTACACCACCGATACTAGGGTATTGATCACGTGGCAGACTGTTACATCATTTCAAAATATTTCCAGGAATTTCATGACCGTGGGAACCCTGACTCTGAACTGTTAAAAAGATCCCTGTGTAAGTAAAATTTAAAACACCTTAAATATTTCATTCATTTAAAAAGTAGTACGTCTTTCACTCAATAGGGACCGCTCCCTCTATAGGGACCGCTCCCTCTAGGGACCGCTCCCTCTATAGGGACCGCTCCCTCTATAGGGACCGCTCCCTCTAGGGACCGCTCCCTCTAGGGACCGCTCCCTCTATAGGGACCGCTCCCTCTAGGGACCGCTCCCTCTATAGGGACCGCTCCCTCTAGGGACCGCTCCCTCTAGGGACCGCTCCCTCTATAGGGACCGCTCCCTCTATAGGGACCGCTCCCTCTATAGGGACCGCTCCCTCTAGGGACCGCTCCCTCTATAGGGACCGCTCCCTCTAGGGACCGCTCCCTCTATAGGGACCGCTCCCTCTAGGGACCGCTCCCTCTATAGGGACCGCTCCCTCTATAGGGACCGCTCCCTCTATAGGGACCGCTCCCTCTAGGGACCGCTCCCTCTATAGGGACCGCTCCCTCTATAGGGACCGCTCCCTCTATAGGGACCGCTCCCTCTAGGGACCGCTCCCTCTATAGGGACCGCTCCCTCTATAGGGACCGCTCCCTCTATAGGGACCGCTCCCTCTAGGGACCGCTCCCTCTAGGGACCGCTCCCTCTATAGGGACCGCTCCCTCTATAGGGACCGCTCCCTCTAGGGACCGCTCCCTCTATAGGGACCGCTCCCTCTATAGGGACCGCTCCCTCTATAGGGACCGCTCCCTCTATAGGGACCGCTCCCTCTATAGGGACCGCTCCCTCTAGGGACCGCTCCCTCTATAGGGACCGCTCCCTCTATAGGGACCGCTCCCTCTATAGGGACCGCTCCCTCTAGGGACCGCTCCCTCTATAGGGACCGCTCCCTCTATAGGGACCGCTCCCTCTATAGGGACCGCTCCCTCTATAGGGACCGCTCCCTCTAGGGACCGCTCCCTCTATAGGGACCGCTCCCTCTAGGGACCGCTCCCTCTATAGGGACCGCTCCCTCTATAGGGACCGCTCCCTCTATAGGGACCGCTCCCTCTATAGGGACCGCTCCCTCTATAGGGACCGCTCCCTCTATAGGGACCGCTCCCTCTATAGGGACCGCTCCCTCTATAGGGACCGCTCCCTCTAGGGACCGCTCCCTCTAGGGACCGCTCCCTCTATAGGGACCGCTCCCTCTAGGGACCGCTCCCTCTATAGGGACCGCTCCCTCTATAGGGACCGCTCCCTCTATAGGGACCGCTCCCTCTAGGGACCGCTCCCTCTAGGGACCGCTCCCTCTATAGGGACCGCTCCCTCTATAGGGACCGCTCCCTCTATAGGGACCGCTCCCTCTATAGGGACCGCTCCCTCTATAGGGACCGCTCCCTCTATAGGGACCGCTCCCTCTAGGGACCGCTCCCTCTAGGGACCGCTCCCTCTATAGGGACCGCTCCCTCTATAGGGACCGCTCCCTCTATAGGGACCGCTCCCTCTATAGGGACCGCTCCCTCTATAGGGACCGCTCCCTCTATAGGGACCGCTCCCTCTAGGGACCGCTCCCTCTAGGGACCGCTCCCTCTATAGGGACCGCTCCCTCTATAGGGACCGCTCCCTCTATAGGGACCGCTCCCTCTAGGGACCGCTCCCTCTAGGGACCGCTCCCTCTATAGGGACCGCTCCCTCTATAGGGACCGCTCCCTCTAGGGACCGCTCCCTCTAGGGACCGCTCCCTCTATAGGGACCGCTCCCTCTATAGGGACCGCTCCCTCTATAGGGACCGCTCCCTCTAGGGACCGCTCCCTCTAGGGACCGCTCCCTCTATAGGGACCGCTCCCTCTATAGGGACCGCTCCCTCTATAGGGACCGCTCCCTCTATAGGGACCGCTCCCTCTAGGGACCGCTCCCTCTAGGGACCGCTCCCTCTATAGGGACCGCTCCCTCTATAGGGACCGCTCCCTCTATAGGGACCGCTCCCTCTATAGGGACCGCTCCCTCTATAGCAGGGGTGGGCAACTTTGATGATGGTGAGGGTCACTATATTTCCACCTTCACTCCAGAGGGCCACATTGATATTGCTACGTCCTACTTTGTCATTCTAGTATTTTTGCTTCTTTTGAATTGGGATCCTGAATTATTTTTTGTTATTTTTTAATTGGAATCCTGAAATGTAACATTTTTATTTAATTTCAAACGCATTTAGTTATATAGACATGTTAACTTTATGTACCTAAATACAAATACATTGGACATAAAAAAAATACATTTTAATACTACTATACTATAGTCATTAAGCTACTAATATAGACTGATGGAATTTAAAGCAGGTCATGTTTGGAATTATAACAGCTGAAATCAATAATAATTAGTATTCCGGTATTAACCTGCGGGCCGCATTAAGTGGAGGTGGGGGCCGCATGTGGCCCCCGGGCCGCCAGTTGCCCATGTATGCTCTATAGGGACCCCTCCCTCTGCATGCATCGCAATGCATTTTGTAGATCGGCTGTTTTCAAAAGATTTGTATACGGTTCAAAAACTTGAAATGGGACCTTTTCGCATAAAGAGTAGGCATACTTTAATTTTTTCCTTCTAAGGAACCTGGATCAGATCGTTAAAAACTGGACCGGATCGTTAAAATCTGGACCGGATCATTAAAATCCTAATAGGATCCTAACCGTTAGCCCCTCCCCTCCTAACCTGTAGCTCCTCCCTCCAGGTTGGCCCCTCCCTGCGTCTCCGTGGAGACGGGTCTGCTGCAGTGGAGCCTGGACTGTGGAGCCATCCCATTGGTCTGTCCGGTGGGGCGTGGCCCGGACGGGCGCGCCGTGGCGCTGGATTCGGTGGACGTGGTGGCGGCCGTCTCTCGCGCCCTCCGACCTCTGAAGGTCATGTACCTGAACGACACGGGAGGACTGCACGACACGCACAAGGTGCACTGTGTGTGTGTGTGTGTGTGTGTGTGTGTGTGTGTGTGTGTGTGTGTGTGTGTGTGTGTGTGTGTGTGTGTGTGTGTGTGTGTGTGTGTGTGTGTGTGTGTGTGATGGAAGAAGTAAAATAGCATTGTGGGTTGTGGTTTGGCACTTCACACTAGGTGTGCTTTTGTCAGTTACTATCAAAACTTCCACAGGCTGTCAGTCCGTCAGTCTGTCAGTCTGTCACACGTCACAAGTCACACGTCACACTTTTGCCCTGCTCATATCTCCGCAACCGTTGCCCTGATCCATGCCACATTTTGCACACACACTCCTTGCCTGCTAAACCACAACCTCCGCCCATCAATTCTCACATGTCCCTCTTCTAGCGCCACCATGAGGCAGATTCTTGCAAAACACATTTTTGGACACTGCTCCTACAAATGTTAACCTAAAATCGCGCAAATCGGTACACACTTGGTCTACACTCATGTCTTCAACATGGATCTGTCCCATATAGCGCCATCACCATTTTTCAAACACTTTTTTGGACACTACTCCTACACATTTTGCTCTCAAATCACGCTGCGATCTGACGGTCGCTTATCTCCCGATTAGGGAGTCTTACTGGTAAAAAATAAAAAATAATAATATGTGTGTGTGTGTGTGTGTGTGTGTGTGTGTGTGTGTGCGTGCGTGCGTGCGCGCGCGCGTGCGTGCGTGCGTGTGCAGGTGTTAGATCTTGTGTCTCTACCAGCTGACCTTCCCGGTCTGTCCAGCGTGGATTGGCTCCGCCCCTCTCAGAGGCGGAGACTGCTCTCTATCTCCGCCCTGCTCAACCAGCTGCCAATCGAATCCTCCGCTGTCATCACCTCTGCAAACACACTGCTGACCGAGCTGTTCAGTCACAAAGGTACACACACGCACGCACACACGCACACACACACACACACACACACACACACACACACACAGTGAGTAAAGGGCTTTGCAGACATTTTTATTTTTTTAAAGAAACCAATCACCTCATGCACACCTGCTCCAAATTTGCCGGCAAGTGGCTACGGCAGTGCGCTTTTTTCTCAATCGAACCCAGTTCGATTTGTGCGTCTTTCGCATACGGTAAAAACTCAGCGACTCGTTTTATGGCTCCTTTTCGGATCCGTAGTACAGATTATGTGTTTTAATCATGCAACAAACGGAAAAAACGGGCCTGTGTGGAAAGCCCTTTAGTCTGTTTGTAAATGCAACATTCTATCTCCAGGTTCTGGGACTCTGTTTAAGACAGGAGATCCCATCCACACCTACAGCTCTGTTAGGGTAGATGTAATGTATCATTCTATCTCCAGGTTCTGGGACTCTGTTTAAGACAGGAGATCCCATCCACACCTACAGCTCTGTTAGGGTAGATGTAATGTATCATTCTATCTCCAGGTTCTGGGACTCTGTTTAAGACAGGAGATCCCATCCACACCTACAGCTCTGTTAGGGTAGATGTAATGTATCATTCTATCTCCAGGTTCTGGGACCCTGTTTAAGACAGGAGATCCCATCCACACCTACAGCTCTGTTAGGGTAGATGTAATGTATCATTCTATCTCCGTACATCCAGGTTCTGGGACCCTGTTTAAGACAGGAGACCCCATCCACACCTACAGCTCTCTGGAAGGCATCGACGTTCCTCGTCTCCTGGCTCTGATCAACCAGACCTTCCAGAAGACCCTGAGACAAGATTACTTTACCTCACTGGAGGGAAGACTGCACTCTGTCTACCTGTCTGAGGGGTAAATACACTACACTCCCCACAATGCACTCTGTCTACCTGTCTGAGGGGTAAACTACACTACAATACCCACCATGCACTCTGTCTACCTGTCTGAGGGGTAAATACACTACAATACCCACCATGCACTCTGTCTACCTGTCTGAGGGGTAAATACACTACAATACCCACCATGCACTCTGTCTACCTGTCCCTTTCTGTGACGCACACGGAAGGAAGCGTCCTTCAGAATTCAAGAAGCTTGCCTTAAAAAAATGCCAGTCCTCTTTTACCAACTCCGAGCCAGAGGAGGCTGACAACGCACACACACACACACACACACACACACACACACACACACACACACACACACACACACACACACACACACACACACACACACACACACACACACACACAGTTTAACTATTCATTTGTTTCCACACACAGTGAAAGCATACAGCTACGTATATATCATCACCTGTGTGTGTGTGTGTGTGTGTGTGTGTGTGTGTGTGTGTGTGTGTGTGTGTGTGTGTGTGTGTGTGTGTGTGTGTGTGTGTGTGTGTGTGTGTGTGTGTGTGTGTGTGTGTGTGTCTCAGCTACAGTGCAGCAGCCATCATCACCAGAGAGCAGGTCTCCAGCTCTACTCTGTACCTGGATAATGATGATAATGATGTGTGTCTCTCTCTCTCTCTCTCTCTCTCTCTCTCTCTCTCTCTCTCTCTCTCTCTCTCTCTCTCTCTCTCTCTCTCTCTCTCAGCTACAGTGCAGCAGCCATCATCACCAGAGAGCAGGTCTCCAGCTCTACTCTCTACCTGGATAAGTTTGTGGTGAGCAGCAGCAAGCAGGGCCAGGGAACGTCTCACATCCTGTGGGAGAACATCAGACACCACCTGGGGAGCCTCTTCTGGAGGTCCAAGCAGAGCAACAAGATCAACCCATGGTACGCACACACACACACACACACACACACACACACACACTGTTCTGGAGGTCCAAGCAGAGCAACAAGATCAACCCCTGGTACGCACGCACGCACGCACGCACGCACGCACGCACGCACACACACACTCACACACGCACACGCACACACGCACACACTCACACACGCACGCACGCACGCACACACTCACACACACACTCACACACGCACACGCACACGCACACACGCACGCACGCACACACACACACATAACACACACACACTCAAAGGATGGACATTTCAAGTCATTTATAATAGTCGAGGTAAAACATGCACAATAATTCAATTTGTATTCTATTAATTAAAGTGAATTTTCTTTTCGCTTGATTATTAAATAGTAGGATACGATATACTGTAGTAACGGATTATACTATATATAATATAATATAATATAATATAATATAATATAATATAATATAATATAATATAAATCGATTTGCAAAAACAAAATATCACAGCGTTTGGCTTTGCATCGTATCGTTATCATTTTAAAATGCACATCGTCAGTTCGGTATCGAATCGTTTTGCAATGCAAATAATCAGTTGTATGGAAACTACGTATTTGTGCCTTGTATTTGGCGATTTTAAGAGGGAAAATAAAAAAGAGGCGTTTACTTACTTTTCCATTCCATACAGCTACTCTTGGTCTATCGATAAATGTGTGTAATCTAAATGTTGTGTCTCCCCTCTCTCTCTGTCTCGCTCCTCAGCAATTATGCTTCCTGAGTTTTATAACCTAGTTGATCGATCTGTCATACGGTTCTCAATCGAGACAGGAGTCTTGGGACTCGCATGGCATGAGCGCACGCAAACACGCGCGCTCACGTAGGCTACACAGATATTCTGCACATTTATAGATTGATTAAAAAATGCGTTTATAAACTAAATAGACTAATGTGGTGAAACATCCCAAAAAGTGCCACAATAAATGGCCAGGAAGCGTGTGCTGAAAGAACATGATCAGACTCTAATCGGGTTAGGTGTATACATGGAAGGATTTTCCCGATTTGATCGGGTCGTAAAAAGGTCTAGACCACCCCTCTGCATCCGATCAGAATTTACATCGGGTTGGTCTTGATCTGGTTTATTTAGGTGTACATGGAGAATTAGATCGAGTTTATCTAAAATCTTGTTTTTAATACGATTAGAAGTGTCCATATAAACGGGGCTCTGAGTATGTTGTAACAGTGTCTTTTTTTCACAGTTTCACATTATTGACACAGTTGGTCTTGTGTAGATGACATTGTTAAATACACAGGCAGCAGAGCATAGATATAAAAAGCTATAGTTACCTCATCCGCCACTGCAGTTCATTGGAGAGACCTGTGAAAAAGGACTGGCGGAAGTGCAGAAATGATGACATTGATGGTTAAATACAGGTAGCAGAACGCAAACCCAACAAACTGAAGCAACAGTGCCACCCTGTGGATTGAATTGAATCCCAGTGCCCACCATGCGTTTGACAAGTCTGAGGGTTTTATATTAAACTGTGCTTAGTGAGA
Source organism: Nannobrachium achirus (assembly GCF_963921795.1). Lineage (NCBI taxonomy): Eukaryota > Metazoa > Chordata > Actinopteri > Myctophiformes > Myctophidae > Nannobrachium > Nannobrachium achirus. The sequence goes on along the minus strand of NC_137813.1, from coordinate 2,602,865 downwards.
AAAAACACTCCAATTCCCAGAATGCAATGGGAGATAACGTGATCAGGAAGTCCGATTCCCCTATACAGGCCAGTGTTATGAGATTCACAAAAGTGGATTTATCTCGTAATCATAACTCCAGATCACGTTTAAAATAAGCCCTTCTCTACCGACTTTTACAAAAGCACTAATGACCGCAATTGTAATTTTTCTGTTCAAATCAATAAAATACTGTGTACGCTATTAAATCATTGTTTAATCAAGGGCATCCAATGTGTTAAAAACCTCTCCTCTCCTCTCCTCTCCTCTCCTCTCCCAGGTATTTTAAACACTGTGATGGTAGTTTCGTGAATGGAGAGTGGACGGTGTTCTGGTTCGGTCTGTCTGACATGAGGGACTCCTACGAACTGGTGGAGTACGCCAAGAAGCTCCCTGACTCCTTCACCTCCTCCTCCTCCTCCTCATGACTCCTCCTCCTCCTGACTCCTCCTCCTCCTCTAACTGGTGGAGTACGCCAAGAAGCTCCCTGACTCCTTCACCTCCTCCTCCTGACTCCTCCTCCTCCTCTAACTGGTGGAGTACGCTAAGAAGCTCCCTGACTCCTTCACCACCTCCTCCTGACTCCTCCTCCTCCTCTAACTGGTGGAGTACGCTAAGAAGCTCCCTGACTCCTTCACCACCTCCTCCTGACTCCTCCTCCTCCTCCTGACTCCTCCTCCTCCTCCTCGGAGGCATCACCTCCTGCTCTTTCCTCCTCCCTAACCTCGCGTCACCAGGCTTTCTCGGGGGAAAGCCTGGTATTTGTTTACAACGGGCGCTTTGATCCGGTCTAGGCGGAAACCAAAGGCAGAAGAAACGGCGTCGCTTTGTTTTGGTTCCCCCCGTTTGTTTCCCCAATCCCTGTTAAAATGCTCCAGTAGCCTAGTGTAGTCTTACCAGTCGCTAACAGTTGGACTAAAAGATGCATCAAACACATTTTTCAAAAGCAAAACTTCGCAGCTTCAAGGAGTTTATTAGGTAGGCCCTAAAAGTATGTCCTTGAGTGCAGGGGAATTATTTGGGGTTAAAACTGAATCCGGTTTGATCTTTCCGGCCAAATTGTAGTCCTTTGAGTACTACAACATGACATAGAGTGGTTTCCGCTCCCGACCGGATCAAACCTCGAAAAGTGAAGCGATCCAGACTACCTCCTCCTCCTCCTCCTCCTTCCACTCAGAAGAACCATCTATGGTTGTGTTTACATGGACAATATTTATTCCTTCACAATGAACTCATTCTGAACACAGATTCATAACCAACTGTTAACATGGAACCTGCATAAAACTCTATTCTGATTCAAACGGTATACAGTATACTTTACCACCCTTCCAAACCTGAATGAAATTTTATTCGGAATGGAATGAATTCCATTCTGAGGTGTTTACATGAACATTTCTATATTCTGAATGAGCAGTCATTCTGAATACAAGTGGAATATAATATAATATACCTGCCGGCTGCTTCAGAAGGATCTGAGCTTTCAGATGTTGGTTCTCACCAGAGATGAACATTCAGTCCAACATTCATCAACATCTGAATGAATCATCATTCATAGTCATTGGCAGCGTCTGTAAAGTTTCTTCATTTGAAGTGGAAAGTTACACAACTTCTTAAACTTAAGTCTTAAAGTATTTTTTTCTTTTTTCTCTCTTTTGTGTTTGGAAAACAGAAGAAAATGTTCCTAAACACAACTATATGATATTTCTTAATCATTTCACCCAAAATGTTTCTAACAATATATGAATAAAGCAAAGTCATACCAGAGGAGTGTGCGGTCCCTTCTTTTGAAGGTTTTTCATTTGTAGCTTCATAAATAGAGCTGCACCTCCAGTGGTGGTCTAACAGATGTGCAAGAGTCTTCTTTGGTTCAACAATATTGTTATATATATATATATGACTGTTGACATACTGTAATAATAATGATATTATATTATATTATATTATATTATATTATAATAATAACAATATGATATGACTGTTGACATACTGTAATAATAATGATGTCTGTCAGTTATGTAATATAAGAGCACTAAATGGGATAAACAAGGATTAAACCTGACATTATTTACTGACTTACTCCATATTAAAGGACAACTCCACCCTAAATCACTTCTAGGCTAATTTTCCTACTTATATTGATCCCAAAAGACTGTCCATGAGGTCTATTAGGCAGAAATGCCCCTGTTGTCCAGTTTCCCCAGCAGAACCCAGCAGCTCTCATAGCATAGAAGTGGAGCCTAATAAGCCTAACACTTTTACACTATTTGTTGCAGTCAAAAGTGATTTATTTTTTCATGAATGTGTTACTAGTTGTCATTACAAACACATCCATGCCTTGGTTGTCCCACACACGTAGACATGATCTACTATTTAGATTTTAGATATTTATATAGGCTATACTGATATGACATAGTCAGTAGCGTTGTTCCGATAACAATGATAGTATCATAAAAGCTGCCGGTTAAAGCTACCCTAGCTGCAGACACGATATAACATGTCTAATGATGCTAGTAAATAGTAAAAATGGACTAAAAACATTTCTTTTTAGCAAAGCATTTTCTTAATTATTTTAGTTGTTATTTGTCCTTGCCCTGATTTTAGTCCCATGTAATTTTATTGGTTGCCTTTATGTGCTGTTTTCTCTATGCATTGTTTGCCTTTGTAGCACTTTGCGATTCGTAAGAATGTAAAGCGCATTATAAATAAAATGTATTATTATTTATTATTATTAAATGAACAATTACACCAATGAACTTTATTTACAGAGAGCTTAGCGAAGCTAAAGTTACAAAGTGCTTTAGGCCTAAAGAAGGTGGAAATCAAAATGACACCCAACAAAAATCATCATGTGCAAAAAGTGCAATAAAGTGAAAGAATAAAACATGAGAATGGAAGATATGAAATGATCTGAGATGATGGAAAGAAGCAACAAGACGTGAACAGAGCAGGTGTCTTCAACGTTTGCAGGCCAAGGACCCCTTAGCAGAGAGGGAGACACAGCAGGGACCCCCACTACAATATTGTTCATAATTGAGTTGCAGATTTTCACACATTTAACCACTTAAATCGTCGATACTTAATAAACTTGACTTTTCACTCTGTACTTGGTCTGCTCTTTTTTTTTACCTCTACACCAAACCTATTTGCCCGGAAATAGCCGATCTGCAAGCTCTCAACGCCTCACGCTGCGAGGCGTTGAGAGCTTGTAGATCTGCTATTTTTGGCTAAAGTTCTCAGAATAGGCATGCGAGGATTCAAGTTGTTAATGTAAAAGAATGATCTTAATGTGTCACACAAAGATTTGGTGGCCCCCCTGTAGTGACTCTGAGGACCCCCTATAGGGGTCCCGGACCCCCCGTTGAAGACCCCTGGAACAGAGGAACTAGACCACACCCACAGTGCTTATAGAGGCTGATGGTGACCAGAGTGCATGAACTACCAACACATGTTTGACTGAAAAATTGTGAAAAATAAAGTGTTTCAACCGGTCAGCTAAATAATCAGATATACTAGGGCATTAACCAAAAAGTCGACTCAGTTGACTTCATACACAAGTCGACTCCCACCAGAGAAAGTCGAAAGTCGAAGTTGAAAAATAATAATAATAATAATACTTTCTATTGTGAAAATAGCAGATCTACATGCTCACAACGCCTCGCATGTAGATCGTCTATTTTCACAATTTCTGCATCTATATATTTGACAATTTGGCCAATGTTTAATTTGCCATTTTAGAGGATTTAAAAGTCCTTAAATTGTCACTTTAGAAATGTGAAGATACCCTCTAGTCTATACACTTAAACTTTATGTTGGTTTGTTTACTGTTGAGTGAGAAAACAATGTTTCACATTAAGTTAATCATCTGGGGACCCCCCAAAATAATTGGGGGGTTGTGTGTGATGTGATGACGTCATCAAACCATAAAGTCGACTTCAACTCAACTTTTTACTGAGTCGAGTCGACTTGCAAAAATCACAAGACGTTAATGCCCCAGCATATACGCGATATTACTCTGATTGTACAGATTAATCTCAGAAAATTAGAACATTGTGTAAAAAATCATTACAGATGCCATAGAACCCCAAATCATAACTGATTGCGGAAACTTCCCACTGGTCTTCAAGCAACTCTGACTTCAGAAGGTTGACATTTCTCTATTATAAATCCTTGTTTTGAGTGGTCTTGTGTAATATTGTAATATTTTGAAACATGGATTTGTGATATTCATGAGCTGTATGCCATAAAAATTCAAAACGTAAAAAAAAAAAGTTTGGAATAATTCACTGAATGTGCAATGTATGTAGAATATATGAAAGTTTCAAGAAATATATGAAAGTTTCAAGAATATTTACTTTTACAAAATATTCAAATGTTCTGAGATTGATCTGTATATCTGTTCTTGGGTAATAGAGTAGTGAAGTGTGACGTACAGTAATTTACACATCCTACTTGGTTCACTGTTGTCTTCCCCCATTCTGAATTCCCATAAACCTTTTTCATATGGCGTCATATAAGAACTGTGTTCCAAACATAAACAAATGATCTCAGCGGTTTGACTCATATGGATATGAAGAATCAACTGATGGTGAGAAAACGATAATGTTACTGTCGCCCAATTAGTTACATTTCTGCTAGAAACAGGCTTTATCACTTATGAGTGACTGACTATCATAAACCACACAGAGCCACATCGCCGACAATATCGCAAAGACCGTTTGTTTATTTTTGGACCGTAATGCTTATATGAGACGATTTTAAGATGACTCAATGTTATTCTCCATAGAGAATTACTTCATTGGAACCGGGGGATGAGTGAGTCACGTCATGACTTCACTGTTCTATTGCTTATCCCCAAAAATCACAAAGGTTAATTTGAACGTTTGGACAAACAACAAGTCAGTGTGTCTGGGAAAGTAGTTTTTGCACTTTGTAGGGCAGTATAAACCAGTGGTTCTCAAAACATTTTAATTTCAAGGACCCCCAAGTCTTTTTGTGCACCCCTGGGGGTCCCTGGACCCCACTTTGAGGAGCACAGCTATAAACTACACCAGTGGTATCAAGGAGCCCCAAATTAATCTTATATGTATGTGTCTGTGGACCCCCATCTGAAACAGTTTGTGTTAAAATGTTTCAAAAATATTAATATATATTTTTTATATAGCGAATGTTGCAAATAGGGGTTAAAGTGGTTACATTGACCGATGTTTAATGATATATCAACACATGTTTCTTGGGACCACCTGGAACCTCCCCAAGGACCCCCTGGAACCCCCTCAGGGACCCCTCAAGGACCCCTGTCACCCCTACATAAAACAGTTGAAATAACTAAGTTGTAATCTCACGTTTCATCACAAATAATGAATAATAATTTATAAACAAGAAAAGAAAGAAAACATTTAAGGAAATACGAAGGAGCAAAAAACATTATCTAAAAATCACGTATAACTGATTCAAATCTAATCTCTGTAGGAAACCTTCTTTGCTCATCAAACTCATATAATATAAAAAGTTGAATACATTATAAAATACATCTTGATTTCTTTGGCGATAGAGTACATAGCATGTTATCAAATCCTTTTTTTAATTTACATTAAAAGCTTACCAGCACCAAAAGCACCCACCTTATCCCACACGCACGCGCACATGCACGCACGCACGCGCGCGCGCTCACACACACACACACGCACGCACAAATGCACACCATTCCAATGCAGCAGAGGCCATACATGATGCTTGTGTCTAGGGATGCGAATCTCGACCACTGAGGCGATACGATACGCATCACGATACACTACCAGCGATACGATATAATTGCGATACATTGAAATCTTGCCGATACGATTCATCACGATTCACCCCTGACCCCGATACGATGCGATATGATTCACGATACTTTGCGATACACCCCTGGTCCTTACGATGCGATACGATTCACGATTCGGTGCGATTCAACACAATGCAAAGGATTTATATTAAAGCCCATGTAAATTTCCCCCCCAAAAAATTACTAAAAATCAAACCTCGGTTCGAAGTGGAGCGGTGAATTTGAGCAGCTGTACCCTATGTGAGTGAGTGAGTGAGTGTAAACTGTGCCTGTGAGTGAGTGGTGAGTGTGCCTGGCCTGCACAAAACAGCGCCCCTCCTTTAACTAGTGTGTTGTGTGTGGCCACTCAAGGTATTGCCCAGGCTACGGACAGGGCCAGCCAGCCAGCCAGCCAGCCAGCCAGCCACATACCCACGGATATACCTGTTCATTGGGAGCGCTTTCACCGCTCCAAAAATGCATTACATTTAATTTCCAAACAATTTATTGTTTCACTGTAGTACTAGGCTCTGTCTAACAATCCAACTTATTGAAATCTGGGAGAACACTCCTTGCTGGCTGGTAGAATTGCTTGATTAATACTATATCATTATATCATTATTATATATCATTACATGGTCAGGGACCCCTAGGGTCCTCAGAGTTATGTGAGGCGGCCAAATATTAATAGTTAGTTGTTACAGTAACCAATTGAACCCTAGCAAGTAGCAACCCTATAGAGGAACATTAGCCAATACATTAACACTTATTGAGGGTTTAAGAGATAATAATTCATGGATTATAATGAATAACATAAATCCATCATATTAATAGAAAAGATAATGTGTGAACAAATAAACACAACATAGTAATGTATTAATGTCACTAATGATATAGTGCTGTCAAACAAGTCTCTGACAAGT
>NC_137813.1:2446121-2591121 GCF_963921795.1 Nannobrachium achirus | reverse complement strand
CAATGTTAAGTCAATGGCGAGGCCCATAAAGAAACTTCATTTAAACAAAATAGCCATTTTGAGACATTTTGCAGCAGATCTAAATGTAAACAAGGCAAAAGGCAGGGCGCAGCCATCTTCATCTTCTTGTCGCACACTGTCATGTGACTAGATGACGTAATCGTTGCCGTCAAGTGATAATCCAAAAAAACAAAAACAACCCCCTTCCGGCCCTTCAAAATAATAGCGGCGGCCGACGGAGGAAACGACGTGGCGCCGAGGCACCAAGCAACCTTCAGATTAAGAGGCAGCAGATGTGTTAACCATAATACCTGGAATAGAGGAGCAACACAACATTTAACCATAATACCTTTGAATAGAGGAGCAAAGACATAATTAACCATAATACCTGGAATAGAGGAGCAATGACATAATTAACCATAATACCTGGAATAGAGGAGCAAGGACATATTTAACCATAATACCTGGAATAGAGGAGCAACACAACATTTAACCATAATAGAGGCGCAACATAATATTTAACCATAATACCTGGAATAGAGGAGCAATGCAATATTTAACCATAATACCTGGAATAAAAGAGCAACACCATAATTAACCACCAGTAAGACAACCTAAGGGCGAGAAGCGACCTCGCCCTAGATCGTGGACATGGACGCGTGCACACATCTGCCTGGGTGACAGCAGATCACTGAGCGAGCGCTGGCGCTTTGGCATGGGATCAACTTTGACCCCAAAAAAATGCACAGACCTGATTGGTTGTTTAAGTTGGACAAAATGTTTCACAAATGACTGACGTCTGACATCATAGATGTCACAGACCACATGAGACTTATGTTATCATCATTGTGATGTCAGAACAGGTCAGCAGTGTGAACGACAGACAGATGGACATGAGCTGCACGTTTTCATACTAAAAAGTGACCTACGGTAACAAAAGGTATTCACACAGTAACAGGCTGATTTAAGACCTTTCTAGTTGACCGTAATAACAGGCTGATTTAAGACCTTTCTAGTTGACCGTAATAACAGGCTGATTTAAGACCTTTCTAGTTGACCGTAATAACAGGCTGATTTAAGACCTTTCTAGTTGACCGTAATAACAGGCTGATTTAAGACCTTTCTAGTTGACCGTAATAACAGGCTGATTTAAGACCTTTCTAGTTGACCGTAATAACAGGCTGATTTAAGACCTTTCTAGTTGACCGTAATAACAGGCTGATTTAAGACCTTTCTAGTTGACCGTAATAACAGGCTCATTTAAGACCTTTCTAGTTGACCGTAATAACAGGCTGATTTAAGACCTTTCTAGTTGACCGTAATAACAGGCTGATTTAAGACCTTTCTAGTTGACCGTAATAACAGGCTGATTTAAGACCTTTCTAGTTGACCGTAATAACAGGCTGATTTAAGACCTTTCTAGTTGACCGTAATAACAGGCTGATTTAAGACCTTTCTAGTTGACCGTAATAACAGGCTGATTTAAGACCTTTCTAGTTGACCGTAATAACAGGCTGATTTAAGACCTTTCTAGTTGACCGTAATAACAGGCTGATTTAAGACCTTTCTAGTTGACCGTAATAACAGGCTGATTTAAGACCTTTCTAGTTGACCGTAATAACAGGCTGATTTAAGACCTTTCTAGTTGACCGTAATAACAGGCTCATTTAAGACCTTTCTAGTTGACCGTAATAACAGGCTGATTTAAGACCTTTCTAGTTGACCGTAATAACAGGCTCATTTAAGTGAAAACATTACACAGTATAATTTGAAGCCTCTGGAACTTTGTATATTATTCCAAAAACAAAAAGTGGAAGTAATGAATGAACCCATGAGCAACATGATGTGATACATGTTTCCTCCTCTACTTAACCGTTAAAACCACATACCTTTGTAGAAAATGTACAAATAGAACCAAATGAACCCCTAAGGGTTTCATTTGGTTTGTACATTAACCAACAAATAGAACCAAATGAACCCCTAAGGGTCTCATTTGGTTCGTACATTAACCAACAAATAGAACCAAATGAACCGCTAAGGGTCTCATTTGGTTCGACATTAACCAACAAAGAGAACCAAATGAACCCCTAAGGGTCTCATTTGGTTTGTACATTAACCAATAAGGTCCACACTTGTTACTTGCGCCAGCAGAGCGCCCAAGTACTGCGTTGGGTGGTTTTGTATCCGTGGCGTCTGTCTGTGTTTACACCCATAGCCAATCAGGGAACAGCATTCTCGGTTGACGTCATCATCAACAGCCAATGAGAGACCAGCATTATTGGTGACGTCACCAGAACAGGGCGCACTCTGCTGGCCATACTTGGCCAAGAGTGCACATGGTGCCAGTTGCTACCTCGATAGAGTGCAGTCTTGTTTCTTTTTATTTGATTAAACACAGAACAATGTTTGGATCCAACTGACAGAACATAGCTGAAGGTCAGCTGAAGGTCAGCAGGTCCAAAAGGTTCTGTGTTTAATGAAACCATGTCGTTTTAAGTGAAGACAGAGTGCAGGACTTGTCCTACTCTTTCCAGTAGAAACCAACCCACACTCCAAACACTTTGAGATATATTGAGATATTGTCCATTCATTCTTTTTTCACAGCCATTTCATGCCTGTCTCTCTCCTCACTGGCCTCCCGGCATGTGCACGTAAGCCTCTCGAAATTATCCAAAATGCCACGGCACGACTGGTCTTCAAACAACCAAACTTCTCACATATCTCCCCCCTTCTCCGCTCCCTCCACTGCGGCCCGCACGGAATACAAAACACTGATGCTGGCCTTCAAAGCAGGCAAAGGTATGGCTCCTCCATACCTCCAAAACCTGATCAACCCCTACAACCCCAGCCGTTCACTCAGATCAGCAAACACAGCAATGCTGACAGAACTCTCGCTAAAAACAATTCGCCCTTCTGGCCCCCAAACTGTGGAATAAACTCCCTGTTGCACTTAGAACTACAGACTCACTCCCTAGCTTCCACCATGGCCTGAAGACTCACCTCTTCAGACTCCACCTTAGCTCATAGCACTCACCTACCATCAATGAGTTACATAGCATTTGTTTAGGTTGTATATTGTTTTTTACTGCTTGGTCTACCTACGTTATTTTTCTTAGTATTACTATTCCTATGGGTTTGATGCATTGATGTTGATGTATTGATGGATTACCTTGCTTATTGTAAGACGCTCTGGATTAAGAGCGTCTGCTAAATGCCTAAATTGCCTGTAAATTGTATTCGCTAATCGGTTTCCTTTCTGAAAAATGATTTTCCCCCAGGGATGACGTGGTCGTCGTCATAGTCATCTTTGTCTCCCTGTAGTTTCTCCGTCAGCCTCTCCTTGGTTTGCTCCACCTTCTCCGTCAGCCTCTCCTTGGTTTGCTCCACCTTCTTGGTCAGTCGTCCCTTGGTCTCCTCCATCACCCTACCCGAGAACAACAACCACCCTTTCCTCTCCACCTCCTCCGTCTTCTCCTTGTGGTCCTGGAAGTACTGCGTGAGGAGGGAGGGGGGCGTGGCCATGAGGCCCCGCCTCCTCAGGAGCTTGACGGCGAGCATGGTGGCGCCCAGCGTCGCTGCGTTGCGCAGCGGCGTGCTGATGTGGTAGAGGGCGTAGGCGCTGAGCAGGCAGCCGCCGCGCGACGAGCCTCTCAGGAGGCCCACCACGGAGTCCGGGACGCACAGCAGCTCCAGGACGGGCGCCGGGTTCACGCCCTGCAGGGCGGCGTAGTAGAACGACCCGAACCACGCGCACGACGTGGCCACGTGCACCGGGATCATCACCCTGCCGTACTGCCGGAACACCTTCCTGAACCTCTGGAGGAGACCCGGAGACGACTTGTGGTCCTCCACCACTGCCCCCTCCAGGGGGTCCGGGGATATGATGGAGGAGGAGGTAGTGGTCCCTGGGGGGACCTCGGCCCCCGGGTGGTCCCCGCCACGAGGCCTGCTGCCTGCCTGGGTTGGAGGGGTGGAGCTGGGATGAGCTCTGTGTCCTGGTGGTGCCATCTGGTGGCGATGCTGTGTAAGGTGTGGGGCTGCTGCTACTGCCATCTGGTGGTGATGCTGTGTAAGGCTCGCCTCGGACGCTGACGGGCGACACGGAGCCGTGCACGGGGAGAGGCGTTTGGCGCGGCTCCACGCGGCCACGGGAGGCAACGGGCGCAAAGCCCTCTGGGAGAGGAGGACTCGCTGCATCATCATCATCATCATCCCTTCCTCTCTCCTCTAGCGCTGTGACTTCACACCCTCTCACTGTAGATCATAACACGAGAACGCCACCAAACGACGCGTTAAGAGATGAGGTTGACGTGCAGTAATGGCGTCTTGGGAGTGTTGAGAGCCATGCAGCTCCACGTGTCTTTCAAGAACCTACAGTGGTGACATGCGGTACTGCAGCCGTTATGGGGCGTTAACCGCTCTGAGCCTTCGTTTTATACCGGAAGTCAGCGGACGGGCAGCTGGGCCTGATACTATGTCCAAATATGGGTGCAGTCTGACGTCATATACACAGCCAATTTCACCCAGCGCTCCAGCACTGTAGGCATTCATCAACACTGGTGACCTTCTTATGATGTCATTCAGTTCTTATTGCCTGACCTGGGAACAGAGTTTGTGATATGCTACAGCCTTGTGATTGGTTGGAGTATATGCTACAGCCTTGTGATTGGTTGGAGTATATGCTACAGCCTTAACTAGACTGCACTCTGTCGGGGTGCCAACTCGCGCCTAGTGCACTCGTGGTCATGTATGGCCCGCTTGTGTGCCAGCAGAGTGCTCAAGTACGGTGTTCGGTGTGCCTGTGGCGTATCTGTTTGCCCAGTGTTATTTACTGTATATCAGGTCGCACTTCTTGATGGTGATGTCACCAAGAATGCTGGTCCCTGATTGGCTACGGGCGTAAACGCAAACACGCGCGAAACAGAAACACAAAACAGGGTACTTATGCAATTAATTTATGCAGGACACAAGAGTCTGGCCCCGCCCACCTGTAGTCAGCTCTTTTCCCATTCGTCATTCACATATCAGCTGGTCATTACATCACACTGCCATACTCCAATCTAATGATCAAGAGCTTTTTGCCTGACAACAACGATAAATGCAGTGGGACCTAGCATGCTGCACAGGGGTGTGTGGTGCAGTGAGTCCTCCCTACCTGTGGGGGGCAGCATGCTGCGCAGGGGGGAGGGGTAGCAGCCCGTCCCCCTGGGGTAGGACGCCCGTCTCTGTCGGTTGTTGAGCATGGCGGCCGGCGCCACGATGCCAGGGGGCGGGGCTTTGCCATTCCTCTCATACAGAGACTCGATCTCCCTCTTCTGTTTGATCTGCAGGCTGTGGACCTCTGAGAGATGTCTGGTAACACAAACACTACTATTAACTCTCTGAGAGATGTCTGGTAACATAAACAATACATATTATACTACTGTGGACCTCTGAGAGATGTCTGGTAACATAAACACTACTATTAACTCTCTGAGAGATGTCTGGTAACATAAACAATACTATTACTGTAACTATCTGTTAAACTGTGGACCTCGGAGAGATGTCTGTGAACATAAACAATACTACATATTATACTAATATTACTAATACTATTATACTAATAATAACAATACTACATAATACTGGCTGTGGACCTCTGAGATGTCTGTTAACATAAACAATACTATTAACTATCTGAGAGATGTCTGTTAAAATAAACTATATGTCTGGATGGGGCAACCACGCTAAGCTGTTAGAATAAACAAATGCTGTTAACTAGAAGATGCAATTGGAAATTGCAAGTGTGGTTGCCTTGAGGCGAGTCACACTTATGTGAATATCTCTGCATCTGTCAGTCTGGTCTCTTTATAAGCAACACATAAGAGACCGTATTCACACCACGGCCATCTTGGATCACATGACTTCCTGGGATAGCAGCCTGCATTACAAACCATTGTGAACAATGGAGCGATGCTCCCAAAATATGAGTTCTATTCAACCAATTTATTTGGACCAAATCGACAAATGGGCAGATGACAACATCAACATCCCCCCTCTAAAACGAGATGGCACATCTCAAGGGGTTAAGCCTAATAAAGAAACTTCAATCATCATCATCATCCCCAAAATGATTAAATAGAAGGGTACAATATTCATGGTAGTTAGGTTGCAGTGTTACTCTGTACAAAGACTTTCTACAGTATCTGTGCAGACTAGAGCTTGCTCTGCCAACATATTAACTTACTGTATTGTGATTTTTGCATATTAATCTCAGGAACAATCTAACAACAAATAGTTAATATGATGGTGGAGCAAGCACTGCACAGATAGCAAGTCTTTGTACACAGTAAGGTTGCAACCTAATTTACCTTGAATATTGTTACCGTGGATGTAATCAATCCAGTTACTGTAGCCCTTCTATTTAATTTAATCATTTGGGGGATGTTGATGTTGTCATCTGCCCATTTGTTGATTTGGTCAAAATAAATTGGTTGAACAGAAGTCATATTTTGGGACCATCGCTCCATTGTTCACAATGGTTTGTAAACTATAATAAACCATGAGTTGACTATCAATAAACTCTTAACATAAATGAAACCATCTATATCATATTTATACTGTCAGGAAGTGTGTGTGTCGCTTCCACGGAAAACAAAAACCTGGGTAACGAGGCTACTTCCATGGCAGCCAATCACCTTTCCCGTAGCTCCTGCAGCTCCGTCCATATCTCCTCGTCCTCGCTCTCCGATTGGTCGGAGCTGACGTAGGAGGCGGAGCGAGGGCTGCTGGCGGAGCCCTCCCATAGGCTGACGCTGAGTCGCCTCATTCCTCTCCGCCTCCGCTCTTCATACTCCTCCTCTTCCTCCCTAAGACTGACACACCAGATATGGAAAAATCAAACCTCGGTTCGAATTGAAGCAGTGGACAGATAAAACTTCTATTCTGAATGTATTTGGAGAGCTGGTATGACAGTTGGTATAATAGGTTTAAAAAATAAAATAGATTAAAACACATACATTAAAATAAGAATTTGTAATTAAATAAATACATAAATAAATATAAAGTGTTTAAATAAGACAGATAAACCCTGAAGGCCAAATTATCATGTGAAGCTTGACCAATCCTCAAAGTATCCATTCATCTGACCGGGAGGGACACCGCACACATATTCTAGATGTACAGGACATATAAAGCCTATTCATTCTGAACTGAAATGACCATATATGGACATGGGACACACATTTTGCTTTTTGAAAAAGCCTATTCATTCTGGACTGATATTTTACACGTACGGGACAGGAAAAACCTGTTCATTCTGGCCTGGAGTGACCATATATGGACATAAGGTAACTGACATTCTGTTTTTGAAAAACCCTGTTCATTCTGGACTGAGATCACCATATATGGTAATTAAATGGACATTCTGTTTTTGAAAAAACCTGTTCATTCTGGACTGAAATGACCATATATGGGCGTGATACACACAAAGCCATTCATTGGAAGCGGTTTCCACCGCTTCAAATACAATATCAGGATATGTTGGTTTTTATGGGTATTTTTCAAGTTACTTAACTGTATAACCACCTAAAACAAGGTAACAAAAACTAAAAGAAAAAGGAGTAACAGACCATTTAGACCAGTGGTCCTCAAAGTGGAGTCCATGGACTCTCTGGGTTCCTTTTGGGAGGTCTAAATTGATCCTTACAAGTCTGTAACTCTAACAGTTTACTAATGAAACATGGGGACATGGGGACGTGGGGACATGTCCGTATGTTTGCTAGTAACGTTTGCACGCAACGCTCTTGAAAACAAAGCATTGCATTGTGGGGTTGCCTATTATGAAGGGACCTGACAGGCTTCATTAAACTGGCAGATGCAAAAACATGACTTTTTAACATGTTTTCCTTTTGAACATGCATGAAAAATATTCAACAGACTCTAAATAATGAATATAACATAGTGTTTGTACTCTCTGTGATGGAACTCACTCTATAAATAATGAATATAACATAGTGTTTGTACTGTCTGTGATGGAACTCACTCTATAAATAATGAATATAACATAGTGTTTGTACTGTCTGTGATGGAACTCACTCTATAAATAATGAATATAACATAGTGTTTGTACTGTCTGTGATGGAACTCTCTCTATAAATAATGAATATAACATAGTGTTTGTACTGTCTGTGATGGAACTCACTCTATAAATAATGAATATAACATAGTGTTTGTACTGTCTGTGATGGAACTCACTCTATAAATAATGAATATAACATAGTGTTTGTACTGTCTGTGATGGAACTCACTCTATAAATAATTGTTACATCCCTATGTATTTTCTATTACTTTATTATTCTATCTTATTACTATTTTCTAGTTATCCTTATTACGTTACTATTGTTCCCAATATTGGTTGGAGTCCACATACTTATACTAGTGTCAGTTTAGGTCTTGGCCTTGTGTTGGAGTGGGAGGAGACGAGACCTGAACTTGGAGGAGACCTGAGTGAGCTGAGCTTGATGGAGAGCTACACCCTGATTCCATCTGGTCCAATCACCTGCGGGGCCTCCCTACAAAAGCCTTGCCAGCCCAGAGCTCCTCGTCAGTTTGTTCCTTGCTGCCCATGGGGGAACATCCTGTCCAACATATATTGACACTCACCTGCTGCAGCTTTGGGAGCTACTCTCTGTAGTAGTTTCCCTCTGCCATGTTAGCGTTGTAGAACCTGCTTACTGCTTAGCGTATAGCATTCTTAACTTTGTGAGCTTTGAGAACATTGGGAACTTGAACTTGACTTTGTTTAAACCCCCAACTAGGTTGTGGCCTTCAGCTAACATGTAACTACCACTGCCAGCTTTTTGTAACAGATTCCTTTTTGATAGTTTAGATTAGTGTAGTTATGTTAGGTTAGTAATCTATTGTAATTTTGTTTTGGTCTAGTTTAGTTTATTTAGTGGTTAATATACAAGAATAGGTTAGTTATTTCTGATTGGTTCTTTTCTTTGCATGGTAGTTATATTTTGAGTTATTGTTAATTGTTTTTCCTTTGTTCCTTATTCATTATTTTGTAAACTGTTCCCTAAATACTCACCTAAAAGAAGTTATAATAAAAATACTTCTTCCACCTACCCTTTGCCTTACTAATGTTGCATAACCTTGTACCCCTAGACTGGGGCATGTAACATTAATAAGGCAAAGGGTAGGTGGAAGAAGTATTTTTATTATAACTTCTTTTAGGTGAGTATGTGCAACTCGGAGATGTTGACTAAATTGCCTGAACACCTCAGTCATTTACTTCCTGAGCACCAGACTGACATAACCAGGTTAGTTAATGATTTTCCTGTATTATTTGGAGATTTTCCTACTCGCACTACTGTGCTTGAGCATGACATTGATGTGGAGCGCGCCAGGCCTATTAAGCAGCACGCGTACCGCGTCAATCCCACCAAAAGAGCGCTCATGAAAAAAGAGGTGGAGTATCTGCTCTCTCATGGTTTGGCGAGGCCAAGTTCAAGCCCATGGAGCTCTCCCTGTCTACTGCAGGTTAAGTCTGATGGTAGCCCTAGGTTTTGCACTGATTACAGGAAAGTAAATGCGGTGACAGTGCAGGATTCCTATCCATTGCCTAGAATGGAGGACTGTGTGGATAATTTGGGGTCTGCGGCATTTGTAACTAAATTAGATTTGCTTAAAGGTTATTGGCAGGTACCTTTAACGCGCCGTGCCTCTGAAATATCCGCTTTTGTCACTTCTGATCATTTTGTGCAGTACGATGTCATGGCCTTTGGCATGTGCAATGCACCAGCCACGTTTCAGCGGCTTGTTAACATTGTGTTGGAGGGGGTGCCCAACTGCAATGCCTATTTGGATGATTTAATTGTGTACTCCGCAGATTGGGAGGAACACATAAAGCTGCTGAAGATTGTCTTTGAGCGTTTAGCTAAAGCTTCGCTGACCCTGAACTTAGCTAAATGTGAATTTGGTAAGGCCACTGTTACCTATCTGGGAAGAGAAGTGGGACAAGGGCAGGTACGGCCTATTGAGGCAAAGGTCGCTGCTATTGTTGCCTATCCTGCTCCCACAACCAGACGTGAGTTACGCCGATACCTCGGTATGGCTGGTTACTATAGGGGCTTCTGTAAAAACTTCTCCACTGTTGCTCATCCCCTTACTAGTCTATTAAGTCCTGCCAATGCCTTTATCTGGTCTCCTGAGTGTCAACATGCATTTGAATCTGTCAAAACACTTCTGTGCAGTGCGCCCGTGTTGGCTGCTCCAGACTTCTCACGTCCGTTTTCACTGGAGGTGGATGCCAGTGCCGTGGGAGCTGGAGCTGTGCTGCTACAGGAGGATTCAAATTGCATTAACCATCCCGTATGCTACTTCTCCCGAAAGTTCAACAAACATCAGGTGAGGTATGCTACTATAGAGCAGGAGGCTTTGGCTGTGTTACTTGCGCTGCAATATTTCGAGGTGTATGTGGGGTCCAGCCCACTGCCTGTGGTTTGCTACACAGATCACAACCCCTTGGTATTCTTGCACCGCATGCGTAATCACAACCAACGGCTCATGCGTTGGGCACTCCTGATTCAGGATTACAATTTGGAAATCAGACACAAAAAGGGCACAGATAATGTATTGGCAGATGCCCTATCGCGGGCGTGGTAATTTGTGATCAAACTATGTTTGATTTTGAGGGTGGGGGTGTTACATCCCTATGTATTTTCTATTACTTTATTATTCTATCTTATTACTATTTTCTAGTTATCCTTATTACGTTACTATTGTTCCCAATATTGGTTGGAGTCCACATACTTATACTAGTGTCAGTTTAGGTCTTGGCCTTGTGTTGGAGTGGGAGGAGACGAGACCTGAACTTGGAGGAGACCTGAGTGAGCTGAGCTTGATGGAGAGCTACACCCTGATTCCATCTGGTCCAATCACCTGCGGGGCCTCCCTACAAAAGCCTTGCCAGCCCAGAGCTCCTCGTCAGTTTGTTCCTTGCTGCCCATGGGGGAACATCCTGTCCAACATATATTGACACTCACCTGCTGCAGCTTTGGGAGCTACTCTCTGTAGTAGTTTCCCTCTGCCATGTTAGCGTTGTAGAACCTGCTTACTGCTTAGCGTATAGCATTCTTAACTTTGTGAGCTTTGAGAACATTGGGAACTTGAACTTGACTTTGTTTAAACCCCCAACTAGGTTGTGGCCTTCAGCTAACATGTAACTACCACTGCCAGCTTTTTGTAACAGATTCCTTTTTGATAGTTTAGATTAGTGTAGTTATGTTAGGTTAGTAATCTATTGTAATTTTGTTTTGGTCTAGTTTAGTTTATTTAGTGGTTAATATACAAGAATAGGTTAGTTATTTCTGATTGGTTCTTTTCTTTGCATGGTAGTTATATTTTGAGTTATTGTTAATTGTTTTTCCTTTGTTCCTTATTCATTATTTTGTAAACTGTTCCCTAAATACTCACCTAAAAGAAGTTATAATAAAAATACTTCTTCCACCTACCCTTTGCCTTACTAATGTTGCATAACCTTGTACCCCTAGACTGGGGCATGTAACATTAATGAATATAACATAGTGTTTGTACTGTCTGTGAATGAACTCACTCTATAAATAATGAATATAACAGTGTTTGTACTGTCTGAGATGGAACTCTCTCTATAAATAATGAATATAACAGTGTTTGTACTGTCTGAGATGGAACTCACTCTATAAATAATGAATATAACATAGTGTTTGTACTGTCTGTGATGGAACTCACTCTATAAATAATGAATATAACAGTGTTTGTACTGTCTGTGATGGAACTCACTCTATAAATAATGAATATAACATAGTGTTTGTACTGTCTGTGACTGAACTCACTCTATAAATAATGAATATAACAGTGTTTGTACTGTCTGTGATGGAACTCACTCTATAAATAATGAATATAACATAGTGTTTGTACTGTCTGTGACTGAACTCACTCTATAAATAATGAATATAACAGTGTTTGTACTGTCTGTGATGGAACTCACTCTATAAATAATGAATATAACATAGTGTTTGTACTGTCTGTGATGGAACTCACTCTATAAATAATGAATATAACATAGTGTTTGTACTGTCTGTGATGGAACTCACTCTATAAATAATGAATATAACATAGTGTTTGTACTGTCTGAACTCACTCTATAAATAATGAATATAACATAGTGTTTGTACTGTCTGTGACGGAACTCACTCTATAAATAATGAATATAACATAGTGTTTGTACTGTCTGTGACTGAACTCACTCTATAAATAATGAATATAACATAGTGTTTGTACTGTCTGTGATGGAACTCACTCTATAAATAATGAATATAACATAGTGTTTGTACTGTCTGTGACGGAACTCACTCTATAAATAATGAATATAACATAGTGTTTGTACTGTCTGTGACTGAACTCACTCTATAAATAATGAATATAACATAGTGTTTGTACTGTCTGTGACGGAACTCACTCTATAAATAATGAATATAACATAGTGTTTGTACTGTCTGTGACTGAACTCACTCTATAAATAATGAATATAACATAGTGTTTGTACTGTCTGTGACTGAACTCACTCTATAAATAATGAATATAACATAGTGTTTGTACTGTCTGTGATGGAACTCACTCTATAAATAATGAATATAACATAGTGTTTGTACTGTCTGAGACAGAACTCACTCTATAAATAATGAATATAACATAGTGTTTGTACTGTCTGTGATGGAACTCACTCTATAAATAATGAATATAACATAGTGTTTGTACTGTCTGAGACAGAACTCACTCTATAAATAATGAATATAACATAGTGTTTGTACTGTCTGTGATGGAACTCACTCTATAAATAATGAATATAACAAAGTTTTAACAATGAACACATGCTTACTCCTCCTCATCTCCTCTCCTCCTCTCCTTCTTCCTCCTCTCCTCCTCCTCGTTTCCTACGTCCTTGTTTCCTTCCCTTGTCATCTTCTCTCTCTTCTCGGACCACGGGTACATCTTGCTCCAGTGGAGGCTGTTGTCACGGTCACCGCTAGGCCCTCCCCCTCCTCCTCCTCCTGGGCTGGGATTGGACGAGCAGAATGTCGTAGAGCCGACACTGTCCTCTGATTCGCTGCTTCTGCTGCTGCTGCTGCTCTCTGATTGGCTGGTGGCCGAGGGGGGCGGGGAACCGGCAGTGGGAGTGGCCACCGGGGAGGGGCGGGACTCCGGAGCATCCTGTGTAGGGACGGTACGATGTGAACATGTCATATCAACCATTATTGTGACAAAATGAATGTTATCGCGATGATCAAAATCCATTATCCTGGTGCGGAACATTTGCCCAAAGAATTCAGATCTACAAGCTCACAACGCGTCGCCTTGCAACGCGTTTCATCACGATAAACGATAACATCGCTTATCGTCCCGTCCCTATACATGGGTGTGGTCCGGAGCGGTGTGGGTTTTTGGTCAACTAAAAGGAGATCCTAGTAAGCTTTTCGGCTTATTTACACAGGAACCACTTCATGTATCTCATATAACATTGAAAGACAGACGGATAGAACACAGTGCGATGCATAAGATAACATCAATAACAAAAGGGGGAAAAGCATTAAAAAAGAAGATAAAATGAGAAGAAAAGGCAGATAATTACAGTGTGGTCTGGAGTGTCCTGGGTGATGTCTGGAGCTTTGTGGGTGATGTCTGGAGCTTTGTGGGTGATGTCTGGAGCTTTGTGGGTGATGTCTGGAGCTTTGGGGGTGATGTCTGGAGCTTTGGGAACTGAGGTCTCCTTACTGGTGGTGCTGGGAGAGACCTGGAAACGACCCACTGATCTTCTAGGAGACACCTCTGGATAGAGACAGAGATCTTGCTTATTATCTTGATATTGTAAGTAGCTTTGGATTAAAAAGCATCTGCTAAATACCTAAATTGGAGAGAGAGAGAGAGAGAGAGAGAGAGACTGAGAGACTTTTGGTCAAAAGTTTCTTTGAAAGTGAAATATCCCTTTAAGTAGAACCTATTCAATACATTTCAAAACCAATCAAACATCAATAATCTGTACATCGAAGCGAAATGATGTCATGTGGAAAATGGCCTGACATCGTTCTATATACTAATGCTATCTAAGTTGTATAATCATTGAGGCTGTGGGCTATGGGCTAAGGTCTTCAGTCAGTGAGGCTGTGGGCTATGGGCTAAGGTCTTCAGTCAGTGAGGCTGTGGGCTATGGGCTAAGGTCTTCAGTCCACGGTGGAAGCTAGGGAGTGAGTCTGTTGTTCTAAGTGCGACAGGGAGTTTATTCACATATATATGCATCAATGGTCTTTTGTCAGGTGTGTTTGGTCTTTTGTCCTCTGTTTATCTTCACTCCAAGAGAGAAGTATCCCAAGTGAAGGACATTCACCTCGGCTGCTGACCAATGCTGACCAGCGCCACCAAAATTACGTGATTCAAGCGACTAAAAAGAATGTTTGATGTTCTGGTTTGAACTCACCTTTAGACACAGTAACCAACAGGTGTGTAAATAGTTCTCACATTTAAGTAGAAGTAAAAGTAGGCCTATCGATACTGCAATGTAGAAATACAAGTGTAAAGGTTCGTACACACAGAGGGCGAATTGGCGAATAGCGAATTAGCGTATAATTCGACTTTTTTTAAAAACCTTATAAAGTCAATGGAAGCATCCACACCAAACGCGAATTTCGAAAAAGCGAAAAGGCGTCTGTTTTTTATTCGCCCTTGTGTCGAATTTAGCGAACGTTCAAAGGCGAATTCCTCTCTCTCTCTGAATCAAAGTAAGCTCACTCTACCCTATTTCAAGAGAGAGAGAGAGAGAATGGTGGAGGGACCATCACGTTACATTGAGGCCGAGGGGAACGGTGTTTTTCTCCTTTTCCGTGTCTCTCTCTGTGTGGCAGCGTGGCTGCTTGTTACAAGCAGCTTGTAAAAACTACTCGAATGTATTACTGGTAAAAGCATATGGTATGTTTTAGGCTAATTTATAACTGCAAAAAGACTAATGTTTTAAAATAAATCGCTGGGTATTAAATACAAAAGGATCCGAAGTGTAGTGGAGTAGAAGGAAAGTAGGCTACTGGAAATTGGACTCATCTACAAGTACAGGCTACTCAAGTAAATGTAGGCTACTTTTAGTTACTTTACACTGACTTTCTTTTTTTACAGACCGAAACCCGTGACAAATCCCGAAATCCTTTTATTTCCGAGAGACGCGATCATTTAATCATTATTAAAACCCTCTTTCATGTAACTCACTGCAGCCGTGCAGCGTGCGCTGTTAACTGATTGACAGGCAGAAGAAGGCTACCAAGGAATCTATAATATTAAGATCGAAACAAAAGCCAGAGATTAAAAGGAATACTTTTAGGCTATTTTCTAACTACAGAGAGGTAAGTCATGGTTTAACTTGTACGCGGTCGCGGCTGCTTTCTCATCATCCTGGCAGCAGGCTACCATCACGCATGCATTACGCACGCACCAATATCTTTTCCCCCTGCTGTTAAAACTGATCCTAGACCAGCATTATCATCTCACTGTTAGACAGCCATTCATCTCGCTGCCTCACGGCTAACAGACCATGATCCTAGGTCAGGCTAGCTCTGGTCCATCGCTTTCACCTCCCGCATTGCTCCCGGTGAAGCTCTGACAGACCCGTCGGGAAACGCATGGACTCGAGATTGTCGGCCCCGCCGAGCGCTCAATACTAGTGAAAATAAACAAACCCGTTTCACTACTCACCAAACCAAAGGTCGTTTTGCGCTGTTGAAAGTCTATTCTCCGCGGTGGTGTGAACCCCTCAGCACCCCACCCACTCTGTAAAATACATTATTTTTGTCATGAAATAAAACGCACCCACCTCGAGCCACCTAGCGGCCACTGCAGATACAATGGTTCACAACCCGGAAATAAGCGGCGGTCGAGTTGGATGCGTTTTATTTCATGCCAAAAATAGTGTATTTTGCAGAGTGGGTGGGGTGCTGAGGGGTTCACCACCGCGGAGAATAGACTTTCAACAGCGCAAAACGACCTTTGGTTTGGTGAGTAGTGAAACGGTTTTGTTTATTTTCACTAGTATTGAGCGCTCGGCGGGGCCGACAATCTCGAGTCCATGCGTTTCCCGACGGGTCTGTCAGAGCTTCACCGGGAGCAATGCGGGAGGTGAAAGCGATGGACCAGAGCTAAGGTCAGGCCAGCCTAAACACAGCACACACGGAACTCCAGTAGTTTGTTCCTTATAGCGCACGCCAGCGCGCACACACACATTGATTGATTGCTTTACAGTTTGCATAAAAAGTAGAAAGTACACACACAGTACGGGTCCTCTAGGGTCCTCTCGGGTAATACACATAATGATTGACAGCCCCGTATTCCGAGGGTGATGCGGCCATTCCGACCCGGCTATGATAAAACACTGACCGACCCTGTCTACTCTGCCCCCGGCCGGAGCTGAGGGGAGGGGGAACGGAGAACGCGTGTTGTCACTTGTCTCTTCTGTTCTTTTGAGCGTTGGTCACAACGCTCCTATACGTGGCCGTGTGTGTATGCGTGTGTGTGTGTGTGTGTGTGTGTGTGTGTGTGTGTGTGTGTGTGTGCGTGTGTCCGTGTCTGTATGTAGCCTGGCAGTACCTTTTGTGACCAGACTGACCACACATGTTAAGGGAGGGGCGCTGTTGTTCACACACACACACACACACATGGATGGATGGATGGATGATGGATATATATACAGTATTTGTTTTGCTGTTGCGCAGCCTCCACGACCAACGCTCAGTTCACACGGGTGTGATTTTTTCTTATTTAATAGGCTAACAGCCACGGCCAGGTCTCATCATCACTTGAGGATGTAGTTTCCATTGTTTTATTTGTTTCCCTGTCTCCATTCTCCTCTCTCCTCTCTCTCCTTTCTTCTCCTTTCTCCTGTGGCTACAGGCAGATATCGTCCCCTCGTTTTTAGGCGAATTAAGCGAATATTATACGCATATTCGCGTCGCTTTTTGGTGTGTATGGAAAAGGGCGAATGGCGAATTCTTCGCCTTTTTGGTTCGCTTATTCACGTCGCTTTCGCTAATTCGCCGGTGTGGACAGAGCATAAGTCCGGAATTCTAAATGTATACTTGAGTAAAAGAACAAAAATATTGGTATCAAGTACCAAAAGTAATCTTTTGAAAATAGCAGATCTACAAGCTCACAATGATGCGACAGATTGTGGAGCTTGCAGTTCTGCTGGTTGAAGTGGTTAATTTGTATGTGTTGTAATAATAACTAGTCTACAAAGTAATCATTAACTAAAGTTTTCAAATAACATAATAATATATTTATCTCTGAGATGTAGTGAAGTAGAACTAAAAGTACTTAAAATTGGAAATACTCCAGTACAGTAAAATATATCACAAAATTGTACTTGAGTAAATGTACTTAGTTACTTTCCACCAATGCACCACATTTCAACACTCATACCGTGTCCTCCGTGTTACAGAGAAAATGGTGACCTGGACCTACACCATGAATTTTAACTTTTTCTATTTTAAAACCTTTTTTTGGGGTCCCACTGGCACCTTCTATCCTCACAAAGTCCTATTTCTGAACATTGTGTCTTTCTCTGGTTTTGGGAAGACAGAGATGAAAAGCTTTCCACGGGTTCTCAGAACAGTGCTGTTCCCGTTTTTTTTTTTCAGTCAAAAAAAAAAAAATTCAAACATTTTTTTTTTTTCAAAAACATTTTTTTCAATTTTTTTTTTTCAAAAAAATTTTTTTCAATTTTTTTTTTCAAAAATTTTTTTTTCAAAAACTTTTTTTTTCAAAAAACTTTTTTTTTCAAAAACTTTTTTTTTTCAAAACTTTTTTCAAAAAACTTTTTTTCAAAAACTTTTTTTTTTTTACTTTTTTTTTATACATAAATACAATGCAGGTGGGGTTGATTGTCTAATGTAGATTAACTTTCTGTAATGTCTGGTCTAGCAACGGTCGCCCTGTGTCATTTGACAGTAGGCCTATAACATACAACATAGGCCTACAGTAGGCTATAATCAGAGCTGCAACATTATCCTATTTTTGTATTGGCCCAATATTAACATTATTTGTTGTCAACGTGGGGTCCGGGGAGGAGTGAAGAGGAGGGGAGGGGGGAGGGGTGGAAAAACCCCACTAGATGCGCCCCTGAGCAAACAGAGGCCGTTTTGGTATTGCAGCTGGAGAGCCTCATTATAGTAGAGCTAGAACAAACAAAAAGAATGGTCAGAGTGTTTGTTGAGGGTTAAAACCTGTCTAAGACTCAATTTTGAGCATATATTTATACAAAAAATATAGTTTTAAAAGCATGGTGTAGGCCCTTTAAGCTCAATGTCCCAACGTAAATCACTGCTGTTTGTTTATTAAAAGAGTCAAACCTAGCAGTACTGCAAGACCTCAATGAGCGTTATGTGAAGACGTCCACCAGATGGGTCACATATTTTGGCAGGTCACCAATGTCACTGTAACATCACCATGCTGGAGTAGAATCCACTGGATGAGAAACAGGCTTATCTTAATTGTATTTGTTTAAAATTTGTATTCCACGATTTTGCAACCCATTTTTCACCCGGTGTCAATTATCTAATGTGATCCTGGGCTCTGCTCTCCCTCTGCCAACCTGGGGAGAGCAACGGACTGACCTCATGCTTCCTTCTATGCATGAGGAGTGAGCAGGCCGCTTCTTATCACCTGACAGGGGGGAGTTTCCCCGGTTGGACATAGCGTGTGGAAGGAACACGTTATTCCAAACAGTTCCTTTCCCCTCCATCAGGCGCCCCAACTGGCCAGGGGGAGGCATTATTGAGACCAGGATTACTGCATGTTTTTTGTGAGGGTACCTACCATAGGAGACACGGGGAGAACATGCAAACTCAACACAGAAAGGCCCTTTTGCCAACCCCACCTAGGGTGTGGTCGCTGATGACGTAGAGGCGAGAACACACGTTCGATTCGAACCCAGGACCTTCTAGCTGTGAGGCAACAGCACTAACTGTGCCACCGTCTTATCTTATAATAAAAATCACACCCAATGTGAAGTGAGCGGTGGTCGTGCTTGCAAAACGTTTTCAGACTAGGATTTGAGTCCAGGATGTACAGGCCATGCTACACACACACGTTTTGCTGTGGCAAAACGCTGAGGGAAAGGCTACAGACATATGACATATGACATCACTAGACAAACACGATGCTACGTACACACATTTTGCTATGGCAAAACGCTGAGGAAAAAGGCTACAGACACACGCTCAGCCACTCTATGGAGCGGTTTACCACCGCTCAAAAAGCAATAACACATTCTCACCAGGAGGGGGAGATGTTAGACTGTCGGACTCTGCAGGGATGTGGGTGTGGTCTGATGTTTTGGGGGGGTGTTCTGATTGGTTGGTCTCAGACAGCTCTTTGCTCTTACTGGGAGTGACCTGGAAACGACCCACTGTCCTTTGAGGAGACACCGCTGTATAGGGACAGACAGACAGACAGACAGACAGACAGACAGACAGACAGACAGACAGACAGTTAAAGAGACTTAGCACAGCCAATCCACTCTCCTTCAAATCACTGTTAATTCCCAGGATAAATAAATAACAGAGTCTCACCAGGAGGGGGTGCTGTTGGACTGTGTGATGAGGTGTTCAGAGGCTCAGAGATGGAATCTGCTGTAAGCTGGAGGGATTCAATAAGACAGTGAAAGTGTATTAAAACTGAATGAAACTGCACTTTAATGTAAAGTTTATAAAATAATGTGAGTTGGGGCCCTTAGGCCCCCATTGATTCCCAGATGGGGACCCAAATTGATTTGGGTCCCCAACAGGAATCAATGGGGGTACATTTATTATAATCATCCATGGCGTGAGTATTCAATAGAAAACAGGTCATTTTCAGGGTGAACTACTCCTTTAATCTTCTTTACACAGTAGTCCCTATCTGCAGATATTGTTAAAACTCATGTTGGTCCAGACCATAATGTTGTCCGTAAATCATCAAAACTCCTCATCTGCCCATTCTGCCCATTCTCTAGTAATGCACATTCTCTAGTAATGCACATTCTCTAGTAATGCACATTCTCTAGTAATGCACATTGTCTAGTAATGTACATTGTCTAGTAATGCACATTCTCTAGTAATGCACATTCTCTAGTAATGCACATTGTCTAGTAATGTACATTGTCTAGTAATGCACATTCTCTAGTAATGCACATTCTCTAGTAATGCACATTGTCTAGTAATGTACATTGTCTAGTAATGCACATTCTCTAGTAATGCACATTCTCTAGTAATGCACATTGTCTAGTAATGTACATTGTCTAGTAATGCACATTCTCTAGTAATGCACATTGTCTAGTAATGTACATATCGCTGTCATGCTCTTTCATTCCCATTGCTTAAATCCTTGGTCCTCTAATCCTGGTTTAAAGTTTGGCTCATGTGTAAGCCAGCCCAGTATCTTTCTTTCGTCTTCCAATTTATATTTCTTAACTATATGGTATTCCAGATTTCTAAAGAGGCTTTTTTCAGAGACAGAAAGGAGAAAGGAGGAAATCAACTTTATTATTGCCCTTGGTCCTCTCTCTGTCCCAGCAACACATTCTGGTGGGATGTAGAACCAGTAAACAGGACGTGCGCGAGAATTGCTACGTATGATAACAGCATTCTAAGGTTGGCAAGAAATATTACCTTTAATAGTAGCCATGTGTTGCATAGAGAATATAGAAATATTACCTCTAATAGTAGCCATGTGTTGCATAGAGAATATAGAAATATTACCTCTAATAGTAGCCATGTGTTGCATAAAGAATATAGAAATATTACCTCTAACAGTAGCCATGTGTTGCATAGAGAATATAGAAATATTACCTCTAACAGTAGCCATGTGTTGCATAGAGAATATAGAAATATTACCTCTAACAGTAGCCATGTGTTGCATAGAGAATATAGAAATATTACCTCTAACAGTAGCCATGTGTTGCATAGAGAATATAGAAATATTACCTCTAACAGTAGCCATGTGTTGCATAGAGAATATAGAAATATTACCTCTAACAGTAGCCATGTGTTGCATAAAGAATATAGAAATATTACCTCTAACAGTAGCCATGTGTTGCATAGAGAATATAGAAATATTACCTCTAACAGTAGCCATGTGTTGCATAGAGAATATAGAAATATTACCTCTAACAGTAGCCATGTGTTGCATAGAGAATATAGAAATATTACCTCTAACAGTAGCCATGTGTTGCATAGAGAATATAGAAATATTACCTCTAACAGTAGCCATGTGTTGCATAGAGAATATAGAAATATTACCTCTAACAGTATCCATGTGTTGCATAGAGAATATAGAAATATTACCTCTAACAGTAGCCATGTGTTGCATAGAGAATATAGGTTGCTGCCTTCAGGAAGGAGATACGGTGTTCCAGAATACAATAAGGTCAGACTAAAAAGGTCCTTTGTCCATCAGTCGACATTAAGGCTTAATCAGGAGTTTGGCCAGATGTAGGCTTAGCGGTGGACATTGCTCTTGTCTATATTATCCTTATGTATGTAATCCTGTCTTGTTTTTGTTCCCTTGTGTCAAATGTTTGTATACATAAAAAATAGGAATTAAATTCCAAAAAGGTAGCACATCCCCAATGTTTAAATCAGGAGGACAAAGTACTCACATTTCCACTTATTTATTGGCACACACCAAAAAGGAACGTTTGTATACATGTTTCACATACATGGCTGCTGTGTTGCAAGACACATTTCAGTGTGAACTGACAATAAAGTACTATATCATATCATATCATATAGGCCTATAACATTGCCGTTTGTAGGCTTTGTGTACCATGTCGCATTCTAGTGGCTCCAATCTTCATATTATTAAAAATCTTTGTTCCAAATCGCTTGGATGTTTTTTTTTCTCTCACCTGGCCCGCTGTGAGAGCTGCTGCCCCCTGCTGGTCTGGAGGAGAAGGAGGCGGGAGGCCAGAGGAGGACACCGTCCGGCTGGGAGGGAGGTGGGGGGGCAGGGGGGGAGGAGGAGGGGGAGGAGGGGGAGAAGAGAGGGAGGAGGGCTGAGACCGAGGGAGAGTGGGTGAGGGGAGAGGAGAGGAGAGGAGGAGGGGAGAGGGAGAGGAGGAGTTGGGGAGCCCTTGAGGAGGCGCAGAGAAGGAGAAGGACTGAGCCACGGACATGGCCAGAGAGAGAACGTTGACCAGGCTGGAGATGGACGACAGAGAGGAGGAGGGAGGAGGAGGAGGAGGAGGAGGAGGTGAAACCACAGGAGGAGAGGAGACGCGAGGAGAAGAGAGGCGAGGAGAGGACAGGGGAGTAGAGGAGAAGGGGGGAGGGAAGGAGAGAGGGGAGGGAGGAGGAGAGAAGACAGGAGGAGGGGAAGAGAGAGGGGAGAGAGGGAGAGGGGAGGAGAGAGGGGAGAGAGGGAGAGGGAAGGAGGGAGGGTGGGAGAGGAGAGGGAAAGAGGGAGGGTGGGAGAGGAGAGGGAAAGAGGGAGGATGGGAGAGGAGAGGGGAGAGAGGGGAGGAGAGGGGGGAGAGAGGGAGAGGGGAGGAGGGAGGATGGGAGAGGAGAGGGGAGGCGTGTTGAGGAGGAGTGGAGGCCAGGGGAGGGAGGGGAGGAGGAGCAGAGTGGAAGGAGCTGCTGGGAGGAGCTGAGGAGAGAGAGAGAATATTTCAAATAATAATCCTTTTTAAAGAAAAACTCAATGGGCTGTATTTTGATTGTCTTAAGTAGCAGTTCTTATGCCTTAACTTAAAGGTCTGTCCATACTGTCTCTTATGGTTAACTTAAAGGTCTGTCCATACTGTCTCCGACCACTGATCTTTTCATCAGAAAGGTTCTGGTTCAACTACAAAATGATGTCACTCACATCTTCTGAAAAGCATTACTACCCTGAATTAGAGTTGGGAAAGCTGCACGTCAGAAAGTCAGACG
Organism: Nannobrachium achirus; assembly: GCF_963921795.1. Taxonomy (NCBI): domain Eukaryota; kingdom Metazoa; phylum Chordata; class Actinopteri; order Myctophiformes; family Myctophidae; genus Nannobrachium; species Nannobrachium achirus. The sequence goes on along the minus strand of NC_137813.1, from coordinate 2,568,154 downwards.
AAGGTTTTGGTGGTCAGACAGTATGGACAGGCCTTTAAAGAGGTGGTGCCATAGTTTTGTTCTTTTTCTGTTTTGTATGTGTCTATAAAGTTAACATGACTCTAATAGACCACCGGGTGGGGTTATAAGGTCCAGGTTTGTCTTCCTCAATGTAACCTCGCCTACCAGGCTTTCTCCCGGGAGAGAGCCTGGTGTTCGTTCACAACAGACCGCTTGGTTTCCGCCTAAAGCGCGGAAACCACTAGAAGAAGCGGCGTCGCTTTGATTTGGTTCCCACCGTTTGTTTCCCCAATCCCTATTAAAATGCTCGAGTAGCCTAGTGTGGTCTTGCCGGTCGCTAAAAGTTGGACTAAAACATGCATATACCAAACTAATTTTTCGAAAGCAAAACTACTCCGCATCGAGGAGTTTATTAGGTAGGCCCTAAAAGTATGTCCTTGAGCGCAGGGGAATTATTTTGGGTTAAAACTGTTTCCGGTGGATAGTTCCGGCGAAATTGTAGTCCTTGAGTACTACAAAACATGACGTTTTGTGGTTTCCGCTCCAGACCGGTTACAAACCCGAAAAGTGAAGTGATCCCAGACTATCCTCAATGTATTTGTGTTTACTTCCTGAAAGCTGAAAGTCAAAAGGCCCAGTCGAAAAACACAGATTTAATGACATCATATACTCAACCCCTCCCCTTTTCCCTTTCACCCAACACAAACGTCCATATATGGTACTACTAAAAGATTTCACATTCATTCTGGGATCCGTCAGGGTTGTCCAATTTCAGCATCTCTCTTCCTTCTCTCCGATGCAATTACTTTCTACTCATCTTTAGAATAGTAATGTAACGGGCCTCTCTATAGTCGGTAGAACACTGTCCATTACACAACTAGCAGATGAGATGACACAACCCTTTTCTTAATAGATAAATCTCAAATTGGTGAAGCCATCAAAGTCATTAACACTTTCTCATTGGCCTCCGGTCTCAAATTGAACATTTCAAAGTGTGAGCTTCTTCCAGTTAAAAAACTGCACGGATGCTGTAATTTCAGGGGTCCCAGTCAAGCACAAGGTTAAATATCTTGGTGTTGTAATCGATAAGGACCAAAGCTGGAGACCATCAGAACATGTTGACCCTCTTATTGCTTCGGTCCAACAGAGATTTAATCTCTGGCTTTGGCTAGATTTGTTCCTTACTGGGAGATCATTAGTAGCTAACGTTGAAGGCCTCTCAGGACTTACTGTATATACAGTATACAGCTATGGCTCTTGATGTGTCAAAGGAACAATGTACAAAAATTGACAACATTTTATTCTACTTTGTGTGTGTGTGTGTGTGTGTGTGTGTGTGTGTGTGTGTGTGTGTGTGTGTGTGTGTGTGTGTGTGTGCGTGCGTGCGTGCGTGCGTGCGTGCGTGTGCGTGCGTGCGTGCGTGCGTGCGTGTGCGTGTGTGTGTGTGCGTGTGCGTGCGCGTACCTGAGGTCGTGTTGAAGGACTGAGACCTGAGCGTCCTGACAGTGGGCGTGGCCTCTGTGTCCACGTAGAAGTCTCCGCCTCCCAGAGGGGTGGAGCCTCTGCCGCCTGAACCAATCACATCACAGTGTTTTACCATCCAACAATTTATCACAATGACATCACAATGACATCACAAGGTTTTACCAACCATCCATATATGGATAACGATTCCTTCACACATTATAAATAAACGGTTTTCCTTCCTTCCTTCCTTCCTTCCCTGTGTCCTTGTTTCCTTCCCTCCCATCCTTCCTTCCTTCCCTGTGTCCTTGTTTCCTTACCTTGTAGTGATGTAGCAGACATGGTTCTGGTCAGGCCTGGTTTGACCTGCGCACAAATAATAATTATTACATTATTACTAGGGGTGTAAGTTAACGATATAGCAACTGAATAGAAAAATCGATTTTAATTTGCAATGATCTACTATATTATTATAGGTAATGAAATAAAACAAAATTGTTGGGTAGATATGAGACATACAAGGAAATAAACCGAAAAACATAACCGGGATAGAAATATAACATACTCAAATACATAGATTCACATGTAATACGCCTCCACACTCAAGTTTATTATGCTTTTAACAAGAACATAAAAACATATATTTGCATGTGTATATCTCTCTGTATACTCATAATATCCATTTTCATGTAAAGTATTCATTTTAGCCAGTATTTTTAGAATTTCTCCATGCACAGCCTTACAGAAAAGGTGAGTTTTTCCATTTCATAAATGCTTTGTACAATGGCTGTCCACTCTTCCCTTGTTGGTGGTGCTCTGTCTAACCACTTCCTGGTTATTGCCTTCTTACCCGCAACCAATAATATTTTGAGTAGGTATTTATCTGCTGTGCTGAGATCGGTTGGTATAGTACACAGGTAAATGTTGGTGAAGTTACATTCTAATTCAAATCCCATTATTTTCTTGGTATCTGATATAATCTCTTAACAGTAAGTTTGAATTATTGGGACGTTGATGGCTTTCCTGAGCACGTAGTCCAGAGCTATGATAAAGAGGAATCACTTCTAGGCTCATTTTCCTACTTATATTGATCCAAAAAGACTGTCCTTGGGGTCTATTAGGCAGAAATGCTCCTGTTGTCCAGTTTCCCCAGCAGAACCCAGCAGCTCTCATAGCATAGAGTGGAGCCTATAAGCCTATCGCTTTTACACTATTTGTTGTGGTCAAAAGTGATTTATTTTTCATGAAAGATGCCCTGTGATTGGCCAGTACAGTTACGAAAAAGATGAAAAAGAAAATCACTTTGGACCGCAACAATAGTGTAAAAGTGATAGGCTTATGAGCTCCACTCTATGCTATGAGAGCTGCTGGGTTCTGCTGGGGAAACTGGAAAACAGAAGCATTTGTGCCTAATAGACCACATGGACAGTCTTTTGGAAAATGAGCCTAGAAGTGATTTAGGGAGGAGTTGTCCTTTAAACACCTTGCCTAAAAGGAACATCCCAAATAAGTCCTTTTATGGTCGTGTTTACATCGGAAATCCTTGGTATTCAATTCATGGACATAACAAATAGCAAGCAAAAAAAAAAAAAAAAAAAAAAACATTCAAATATCATTGCAGTTATAAAAACACTATGTACAGGATAGGGGAAACAAGGGGGTGGGGCTAAGGTAAGGGTGCTCACTTCTGGCCTGTCTATGGGAGAAGTGATAACTACCTCCTTCTCTGGCCTCCTGAAAGGTGAGTTTTCACCTGTCTATGGAGAAGTGATAACTGCCTCCTTCTCTGGCCTCCTGAAAGGTGAGTTTTCACCTGTCTATGGAGAAGTGATAACTGCCTCCTTCTCTGGCCTCCTGAAAGGTGAGTTCTCACCTGTCTATGGGAGAAGTGATAACTACCTCCTTCTCTGGCCTCCTGAAAGGTGAGTTTTCACCTGTCTATGGAGAAGTGATAACTACCTCCTTCTCTGGCCTCCTGAAAGGTGAGTTTTCACCTGTCTATGGGAGAAGTGATAACTACCTCCTTCTCTGGCCTCCTGAAAGGTGAGTTTTCACCTGTCTATGGGAGAAGTGATAACTACCTCCTTCTCTGGCCTTCTGAAAGGTGAGTTTTCACCTGTCTATGGAGAAGTGATAACTACCTCCTTCTCTGGTCTCCTGAAAGGTGAGTTTTCACCTGTCTATGGGAGAAGTGATAACTACCTCCTTCTCTGGCCTCCTGAAAGGTGAGTTTTCACCTGTCTATGGGAGAAGTGATAACTACCTCCTTCTCTGGCCCCCTGAAAGATGAGTTTTCACCTGTCTATGGAGAAGTGATACCTCCTTCTCTGGCCTCCTGAAAGGTGAGTTTTCACCTGTCTATGGGAGAAGTGATAACTACCTCCTTCTCTGGCCTCCTGAAAGGTGAGTTTTCTCCTGTCTATGGGAGAAGTGATAACTACCTCCTTCTCTGGCCTCCTGAAAGGTGAGTTTTCACCTGTCTATGGGAGAAGTGATAACTAACTCCTTCTCTGGCCTCCTGAAAGGTGAGTTTTCACCTGTCTATGGAGAAGTGATAACTACCTCCTTCTCTGGCCTCCTGAAAGGTGAGTTTTCACCTGTCTATGGGAGACGTGATAACTACCTCCTTCTCTGGCCTCCTGAAAGGTGAGTTTTCACCTGTCTATGGGAGAAGTGATAACTACCTCCTTCTCTGGCCTCCCGAAAGGTGAGTTTTCACCTGTCTATGGGAGAAGTGATAACTACCTCCTTCTCTGGCCTCCTGAAAGGTGAGTTTTCACCTGTCTATGGGAGAAGTGATAACTACCTCCTTCTCTGGCCTCCCGAAAGGTGAGTTTTCACCTGTCTATGGGAGAAGTGATAACTACCTCCTTCTCTGGCCTCCTGAAAGGTGAGTTTTCTGTCTATGGGAGAAGTGATAACTACCTCCTTCTCTGGCCTCCTGAAAGGTGAGTTTTCTGTCTATGGGAGAAGTGATAACTGCCTCCTTCTCTGGCCTCCTGAAAGGTGAGTTTTCACCTGTCTATGGGAGAAGTGATAACTACCTCCTTCTCTGGCCTCCTGAAAGGTGAGTTTTCACCTGTCTATGGGAGAAGTGATAACTACCTCCTTCTCTGGCCTCCTGAAAGGTGAGTTTTCAGGGCAGTTTTGAAGGATGCCAGCGAGCTACATGTTTTAAGGGAAATAGTCAAGGCATTCCAAATATGGGTAACCCTAACCCACAAGACAAATTTTGTCTTATGGGTTTGTGTTATCAGATCATCGTGTGCGCTCCCTCTGGTGTTGTGGCTGTGGGTGTCGCTAACTTTTTGGAGATGTTTGGTCAGATATGAGGGTACTGAGGGGATTGAGGGCAGATGCAGACCTCCAAGCTCACAACGCATTGCACTGCGACGCGTTCTGAGCTTGGAGGTCGGCTATTTCCGCTGCTTGATACCACTCTGACTAAGCATAATCAAGTGAATACTGGAGATGTGGCGTAACGGCATGGATTTCTACACAGAGAGGGCAATTCTTTCAACATAAGATGCTGCATTCAAGTTCATGAGAGTTTAGACAAGGCAATTCTCTTGAATGCTGCCTTCAGGAATGGCATGGAAGGGGGGGGGGGGGGATTAGCATTTCTTTCACCATAGTAAAAACTGCATTCATGGTCTGGAGAGGGCACTTTTTACAGACGGGTAAAAGGGCAGGGGCTCAAGCCCCCTTTGATGTCTATGTGTGCACGACGTGCCTGTCACACACATCACACGCTGACACACTGACCTGTGATTGGCTGAGGTAGTTCAGCCTGTCATACTCGTTGTCTGTGAGTGGCTGGTTCTGTTGCATCATGGACCGCGCCCTCTTGATGATGTCACGCATGTGTAGGATGAACCCCTGGAGCTCTGACGGCAGGATGAAGTAGCTACGCACCTTCAAAATAAAATATATTAGAGCTACACACCTTCAAAATAAAATATATTAGAGCTACACACCTTCAAAATAAAATATAATAGAGCTACACACCTTCAAAATAAAATATATTAGAGCTACACACCTTCAAAATAAAATATATTAGAGCTACACACCTTCAAAATAAAATACCAGGGTGAAGTAGCTACGCACCTTCAAAATAAAATACCAGGATGAAGTAGCTACGCACCTTCAAAATAAAATATATTAGAGCTACACACCTTCAAAATAAAATACCAGGGTGAAGTAGCTACGCACCTTCAAAATAAAATATATTAGAGCTACACACCTTCAAAATAAAATACCAGGGTGAAGTAGCTACGCACCTTCAAAATAAAATACCGGGATGAAGTAGCTACGCACCTTCAAAATAAAATACCGGGATGAAGTAGCTACGCACCTTCAAAATAAAATACCGGATGAAGTAGCTACGCACCTTCAAAATAAAATACCAGGATGAAGTAGCTACGCACCTTCAAAATAAATACCAGGATGAAGTAGCTAGGCACCCTCAAAATAAAATACCAGGATGAAGTAGCTACGCACCTTCAAAATAAAATACCAGGATGAAGTAGCTAGGCACCTTCAAAATAAAATACCAGGAGGAAGTAGCTACGCACCTTCAAAATAAAATACCAGGATGAAGTAGCTAGGCACCTTCAAAATAAAATACCAGGATGAAGTAGCTAGGCACCTTTAAAATAAAATACCAGGATGAAGTAGCTAGGCACCTTCACAATAAAATACCAGGATGAAGTAACTACGCACCTTCAAAATAAAATATATTAGAACTATACACCTTCAAAATAAAATACCAGGATGAAGTAGCTATGCACCTTCAAACACATAATACATAATATATAATCAATCACATTTGTACATTTAGTGTATTTCTACATTGCAGTATTGATACTTTTACTTAGGGTAAATAAACCATTCTAGTTCTCACCATGACAGAAGCGATGTCCTCTGGACTGTCCACGTCCAGGTGGAACTTGAAGGTCACCGTCTTACTGTTGTGAGTTTGGAGCTGACACTCTACCACCCTGTCTGCTAGCTCTGACAGCTGCACACACACACACACACACACACACACACGCACACACGCGCACACACACACACACACACACACACACACACACACACACACACACACACACACACACACACACACACACACACACACACACACACACACACACACACACACACACACACACACACACACACACACACAGAGATGGGATGGGATGGGATGGGGACCCAAATACATTTGGGTCTCCATCCGGAATCAATGGGGATACATTTACTAAAATATTTAGGAATTTAGGAATGCGACAAAAACAAAAAAAATATTATTGAATTCAAGTCTCCATGGTATGAGTAATCAATCGGAAAAAAGCCATTTTGGGGGTGAACTACTCCTTTAAATAAGGCTAGGTACACACGAAGACCGTTCACTGAATCCCTTTCAAAACGTTAATCGTACACACTGAATCGTCTCAAGAAATGCACGTGTCCACATGAAACCACTGAGAACGCAACAAAACCACTGTAGTACATATGCCCGGCCTGTGAGTGGCGCTGTGAAGCTCATTCAAAGAAAAAATAACGCACATCCTCGTCTTCGGTGCCGAGCTAAAACTGCCAACGCAGCAAATACTAGGAACAAAGAACGTAGCTCGCACTCACTTTCTGGTCGCTCCAAACTTTTTTTATTAACAAGCAACAATATAAACATTTCGACCTGTTATGGTCTTCTTCAGTATATATTTATGTATTCTGAAGAAGACCATAACAGGTCGAAACGTTTATATTGTTGCTTGTTAATAAAAAAGTTTGGAGCGACCAGAAAGTGAGTGCGAGCTACGTTCTTTGTTCCTGGTGCTGTGAAGCTGCCACACAGCACCAAAAAGAGAGAAGAAGAGATTTATTCTTCAGATTTATTCACTCTGGGACCCAGACAGCAACACGTCACCTTGTGACGCGTTGTGAGCTTGTAGACAAATAATTGGCCTCTATCGGTTTCTACAGACCTAAATACGTCCTTCCTTGGATGTCCAGTCCCGAAATGGAAGTGGAAAGGATCCAGCTATTGGCTAGAAGGGCAGCAAAGGGGGCGGGACTCAGTAGAGCCAGTAGAGGCACTATAGATGCATTAGTATCAATGTATCCACAAGTTTACAACATCCCATCGTGCATTGCCAGAAATTGGACGGAGCTTCCGGCGCCGCAGCCGAGTGTGATCTACAAGCTCACAGCGGCTGCATCTGCGACGCGACGTGAGCTTGTATGTCTTCTGTTAACCGGAAGTGTGGTGCAGTGTGGTGCAAAACATTCTCCGGTAAATTCCCGCGGAAACAGGTGGATAAATGAATTAATGGGACCATACTTTACAGAAACACATGTCATGGTGATCGAAAGAAGATATTAAACTATAGCGACTGAACGAATAGTATTGATGGCAATGTAATACAATCAGTGTAAAGTCAGATCAAACACCCATTGAGATTAATGGCTTGCCTGGCGTTGCCAGCCTCTATCACACACTTCGTTTTGGGAAGAGAGTCTGGGATTTCAGGAAGAGTTTTCATTTCTGTGGTTTGCTCCAAACCACTTGCCTCAAGCCTATACCTTATTGGCCAACCCTAAAAGCTGTTTGAGGAAATCGAATCTCAATGGATCGGGGCCAGACCGTACTACAACACCACTACCGCTAGGGGGTGTTGTTGTGTTCGGTCTGGTTTTAACCAGGCAAATTAATTGCATGAACAGTCACCTTCTAGCGCCACCTTCTGGGCCATTCATTAGAACTGCAGCTTTTTAATTACTTTCTTAGCCTCATTTCACACAGACAGACAGACAGACAGACAGACAGACAGACAGACAGACAGACAGACAGACAGACAGACAGGCAGTTACCCCAGTAATCCGGAGGCGGGACCTGGATTTCCTTCTGAATATCTTATTGGCTGGTCGTTTGTCCACGCTTTTGTTGCTCTTCTCTGAAGGGCCCTCGTTGCCGTCACTCAAACCCGACACATCGGAGGCGTTGCTACGCAGACACAGACAGGAAGTAGGAGAGGGAAAAAAGCACAAGGTGTGAGCTTGTAAGTGTGTGTGTGTGTGTGTGTGTGTGTGTGTGTGTGTGTGTGTGTGTGTGTGTGTGTGTGTGTGTGTTGATTTCTTTGACTAAAACTATGATGAAAAATGTCCGTCGAATGCCTTTTCTCACTGAAGAAAACTAAATCAAAACTAAGCTATGATGACTAAAACTAAGACTAAACATAGCCCCATATAGAACCTCCCCCGTCACTGCATACTGAGATGAGGTCCTATAAACGAAGACTAAACATAGCCCCATATAGAACCTCACCCGTCATACTGAGATGAGGTCCTATAAACTAAGACTAATCATAGCCCCATATAGAACCTCACCCGTCACTGCATACTGAGATGAGGTCCTATAAACTAAGACTAATCATAGCCCCATATAGAACCTCCCCCGTCATACTGAGATGAGGTCCTATAAACTAAGACTAATCATAGCCCCATATAGAACCTCACCCGTCACTGCATACTGAGATGAGGTCCTATAAACTATGACTAATCATAGCCCCATATAGAACCTCCCCCGTCATACTGAGATGAGGTCCTATAAACTAAGACTAATCATAGCCCCATATAGAACCTCACCCGTCATACTGAGATGAGGTCCTATAAACTAAGACTAATCATAGCCCCATATAGAACCTCACCCGTCACTGCATACTGAGATGAGGTCCTATAAACTAAGACTAATCATAGCCCCATATAGAACCTCCCCCATCGCTGCATACTGAGATGCGGTCCTATAAACTAAGACTAATCATAGCCCCATATAGAACCTCCCCCGTCACTGCATACTGAGATGAGGTCCTACCGCGGTATCCCTGGGCTGGTGTAGAACGCCTCCACGGTGAGGTAGAAAACACTTTTTCCGAAATTGTATCCAAAAATCACACCCGTGTGAACTGAGCGGTGGTTTACCCACCAACCCCTAACTGTACTGTATACTGTACTCTACTGTACCTAACTGTACTGTACTGTACATATTCTGCCCCCCTAGCCCCCCCCAGGCTAGTCTCAACAGCACCCTCTTACCCACCAACCCCTCCCCCCCTGTGTGTGTGTGTGTGTGTGTGTGCCTGGCCTGGCCTGAAAACAGCGCCCCTCCCTTAACATGTGTGGTCATAAAAGGTACTACACCACAGGCTTGAGGCTACATACAGACCCACCCACCCACATACAAACATACCTACACACACGGCCACGCTATGGAGACGGTGTGACCACCGCTCAAAAAGTAAGGGTAGTTCCACGCTCCCAGACAGTGGTTTCCCATCCCAGGGTACATAAAACCTGCACCACGACATGAAACAACCGCTTAAATCCTTAGTTTTGTAATGTTTTCCCATTCAACCGGAACTGTTGACAGTACTGTAAGTCTCGCGTAGCCAGGGAGCATTTGCAAATCGCGTTAGGATCGCAACAGTCTGGCCACGCGAGACTACGCCAGGGGGCTTTTCTGAATTCAATGAGACTGAATAAGTGATTTAAACCGTTCTCTCAACGCTGTGGTGCATGTAGTGGAACTACCTTTACTTTTTGGATACAATTTGGGGAAAAGTGTTTTCTACCTCAGCGGAGGTGTTCTAACCCAGCCCTGGGAGACCACGGTAGGACCTCATCTCGGAGCACAACAGTATCCAGCGACGGGTGAGGTTCTATATGGGGCTAGAATAAATACAAAATACGGTCAATACCGTCAACAAATATAAACTATCAGACTAAAATGTCAGGGAGGGACTAGTGCAGTGGTTCTCAACCTTTTCAGACCCCACCCCCCCCTGGACTAGTGGAGAGCGTTACCTGTCTACTTGTGAAGAGAAGACCGTGTGCTCGGCATTGTGGGAATCAGCGATGCTCTTTACGTGACGGGGGAGGGCAAAGGGGCGTGGCCTAACTTCAGATGAACTGAGGTCACCGTCTGTGTCGCAGTCCGCTGTCATGGCAACCAGAGGGGGGGGAGAGAGAGAGAGAGAGAGAGAGAGAGAGAGAGAGAGAGAGAGAGACAGAGAGAGAGTGTTAGAATTTCACTTTTATACGGTTCTGGGATTTAAAGCTATACTATGTAACTTTTTTAATAAAACAAATCTTAGAATTGTCCTAATTATTAAATCGCTAAAGTTTTAGAACACCCACTCTGTTCATTTCAGCTCCCAAAGCCTTTTCTTTATATGTGTTCTACTGAGCCCTGGTGGCCGTGACCGGGGCTGTTTTTCCCGGCAAAATTACGTCATATGCATCATTCTGTACACGTGTCTCCCTACCGGCCAATCAAAGCCCAGATCATACTCTGCCGAGCTCTTCAGGAAGTACACTGCAGTGTTTACACTGGTCTAGGAGTTTAGCATGTAAGTCCCCAACCGAGGCTCGTAGAGGGACACGAAAGACCTCTATGGATGCGTCTCAGCGAGGCGAGGCGGACGCGGTGGTCTGATGGCCCGAAAAACGTCCGAAAAAAGCAGACGCGACCGCGGTTTGCTATACCGCTACTGACCACTAGTTGAGCAACTTACACAGTATAGCTTTAAACGTTGACAGTTTTTAAGTCATTAAAATCTGTGTTTTTCGATCAGGCCTTTTGACTCAGAGGCTTTCAGTTGTCAGGAAGAAACCACAAATACACAGGGAACCACCTCTTTGCCACCTCCTTAAAGGGGTACACCACCCATTTTCAATATTGAACTATGTCATTAATATACCTTAGAGGACTTTTGGGGGTGTCCCCAGATGTTTAGCTAAATGTTAACATTGTTTTCTCACTCAAAAGTCAACAAACCAACATAAACACAAGTGTATAGAGGGTATCTGCACATTTATAAAGTGATAATTTAAGGACTTTTTAATACCTCAAAAATGACAAATTAAACATTGGCCAAAGTGTCAAATATTGGAGGCATAAATTGTGAAAATAGCAGATCTACATGCTCACAACGCCTCGCAAGCATGTAGATCTGCTATTAGAATTGTAGAACTGTATAGAACTGTATTATACAAAATGTAATGCCTCAACTCTTAGTGCTCGTCAGGGTGGGGGGGTCCCCAGTTAAAATATGATTATCTTGGGGGTTGCGGCCTGAAAAGGTTGAGAACCACTGGCTCACACACACACACACACACGCACACACACACACACACACACACACACACACACACACACACACGCACGCACACGCACACACGCACACGCACACGCACACGCACGCACACACGCATACGCACACACACACGTTACGTACAGGTGCAAGAGGAGTCTGGCTGGTTGAACGGAGGGGGTGGGGCCTTAGGGGGCGGGGTCTTAGGGGAAGGAGCCTTAGGGGGCGTGGCCTCCTCCGCCTCGCTGGTGGTCCCAGAGTCCATGGAGGCGCTGTCCCACGCTGATGACATCACGGACGACGGGCGGCTCGTCATGGAGGCTGCAGCGTTCTGATTGGATGCGGCGGGTTTGGGCTCCTCCCCTTCCTCTGTGGTGCCCGGCGAGGGGGGCGGGACTTCCTGTTGGGCGGCGAGGCGGCGCTTGTTGTCGCGCTGTCGCTTGATGTCCGTGACGCGGTCCCTGATCGCCTTGGCAACCAGCTTATAGTCTGACTCACTGACGAAGCCCAGCACCACCTTAAAGGAGAACACACAGCTTATAGTCTGACTCACTGACGAAGCCCAGCACCACCTTAAAGGAGAACACACAGCTTATAGTCTGACTCACTGACGAAGCCCAGCACCACCTTAAAGGAGAACACACAGCTTATAGTCTGACTCACTGACGAAGCCCAGCACCACCTTAAAGGAGGCATCCAGAACAAAACACATATAGGGTTAAAGGCCCATTCCCACTGGGCCAGATAACAGATAAAAAAATCTCTTTCTCCAGATATTTTTCCATTCAAAGTGGATGGTAGATACAGATAAAAAAAAATATCTGCCACAGATAAAAGTATCTGTGGCAAATATCTGTATCTACCATCCACTTTGAATGGAAACATATCTGGAGAAAGAGATTTTTGTATCTGTTATCTGGCCCAGTGGGAATGGGCCTTAAATCTGCCTTTCATCGTACCCCTTCATACCTGCTATAGTCGATTTGTTTCATAGCTGCCCCTGTTGCTAGATTTCGGCTGCCCCTGTTGCTAGATTTCGCGGGCCCTCTCATAACTAACAGATTAGATAGTCTTTATTCTAGTGCGGTTATTTCTTTAGCTTCAAAGTTAGTATTTTTTTATTGGATTGTGTTTACACAACGCCCTGAGACCAACCAAACCGCTGTTTTGACCTCACAGGCACCCTTACTTGTCAAACGGCTTCTGCTCTGCACCAGAGCAGAGAGAGGAGAGGCTAGAAAGGGAGGGGAGGAGCAGAGGATCTTCTCGTCTGTTTGACAAGTAAGGGTGCCTGTGTGTGCATGCGTGCGTTCGTTCATGCGTTCATGCATTCATGCGTACGTGCATGCAATAGAGATGGGACGATATCAAAATTTCATGTCACGATTATCGTGACCAAAAACTTCACAATATTGCGATTTACAATATTATCACCATAATCAAAATATCCCCAACATCTGGGGCGGAAAATTTGCCCCAAAATTGCAGATCTACAAGCGTTGTGAGCTTGTAGATCTGTGCTGTGGAGCCCGTAGATCTGGCAAAGAGAGTTCGTAGAGAGGGAAAAAAAGACAGTATCAAGTAATTCTATAAGTTATTTCCAGGTCGGTTTGACCAATTATTGAGGGTTTAAAATATGGTATACTGTACCAGATATGCAGCTCGGCAAATAAAAGGTGAATTGATCCCAGTGCACGACGGAGGACCATTTAAAGGTGAATTGATCCCAGTGCACGACGGAGGACGATTTAAAGGTGAATTGATCCCAGTGCATGACGGAGGACCATTTAAAGGTGAATTGATCCCAGTGCACGACGGAGGACAATTTAAAGGTGAATTGATCCCAGTGCACGACGGAGGACCATTTAAAGGTGAATTGATCCCAGTGCATGACGGAGGACCATTTAAAGGTGAATTGATCCCAGTGCATGACGGAGGACAATTTAAAGGTGAATTGATCCCAGTGCACGACGGAGGACGATTTAAAGGTGAATTGATCCCAGTGCACGACGGAGGACCATTTAAAGGTGAATTGATCCCAGTGCATGACGGAGGACCATTTAAAGGTGAATTGATCCCAGTGCATGACGGAGGACCATTTAAAGGTGAATTGATCCCAGTGCATGACGGAGGACCATTTAAAGGTGAATTGATCCCAGTGCATGACGGAGGACCATTTAAAGGTGAATTGATCCCAGTGCATGACGGAGGACCATTTAAAGGTGAATTGATCCCAGTGCATGACGGAGGACCATTTAAAGGTGAATTGATCCCAGTGCACGACGGAGGACCATTTAAAGGTGAATTGATCCCAGTGCATGACGGAGGACCATTTAAAGGTGAATTGATCCCAGTGCATGACGGAGGACCATTTAAAGGTGAATTGATCCCAGTGCATGACGGAGGACAATTTAAAGGTGAATTGATCCCAGTGCACGACGGAGGACAATTTAAAGGTGAATTGATCCCAGTGCATGACGGAGGACAATTTAAAGGTGAATTGATCCCAGTGCATGACGGAGGACCATTTAAAGGTGAATTGATCCCAGTGCATGACGGAGGACAATTTAAAGGTGAATTGATCCCAGTGCATGACGGAGGACAATTTAAAGGTGAATTGATCCCAGTGCATGACGGAGGACCATTTAAAGGTGAATTGATCCCAGTGCACGACGGAGGACCATTTAAAGGTGAATTGATCCCAGTGCATGACGGAGGACCATTTAAAGGTGAATTGATCCCAGTGCACGACGGAGGACCATTTAAAGGTGAATTGATCCCAGTGCACGACGGAGGACCATTTAAAGGTGAATTGATCCCAGTGCATGACGGAGGACCATTTAAAGGTGAATTGATCCCAGTGCATGACGGAGGACCATTTAAAGGTGAATTGATCCCAGTGCATGACGGAGGACCATTTAAAGGTGAATTGATCCCAGTGCACGACGGAGGACCATTTAAAGGTGAATTGATCCCAGTGCATGACGGAGGACCATTTAAAGGTGAATTGATCCCAGTGCACGACGGAGGACCATTTAAAGGTGAATTGATCCCAGTGCATGACGGAGGACCATTTAAAGGTGAATTGATCCCAGTGCATGACGGAGGACCATTTAAAGGTGAATTGATCCCAGTGCATGACGGAGGACCATTTAAAGGTGAATTGATCCCAGTGCACGACGGAGGACCATTTAAAGGTGAATTGATCCCAGTGCATGACGGAGGACAATTTAAAGGTGAATTGATCCCAGTGCATGACGGAGGACAATTTAAAGGTGAATTGATCCCAGTGCATGACGGAGGACCATTTAAAGGTGAATTGATCCCAGTGCATGACGGAGGACAATTTAAAGGTGAATTGATCCCAGTGCACGACGGAGGACAATTTAAAGGTGAATTGATCCCAGTGCATGACGGAGGACCATTTAAAGGTGAATTGATCCCAGTGCACGACGGAGGACCATTTAAAGGTGAATTGATCCCAGTGCACGACGGAGGACGATTTAAAGGTGAATTGATCCCAGTGCATGACGGAGGACCATTTAAAGGTGAATTGATCCCAGTGCACGACGGAGGACGATTTAAAGGTGAATTGATCCCAGTGCATGACGGAGGACCATTTAAAGGTGAATTGATCCCAGTGCAGGACGGAGGACGATTTAAAGGTGAATTGATCCCAGTGCACGACGGAGGACCATTTAAAGGTGAATTGATCCCAGTGCACGACGGAGGACAATTTAAAGGTGAATTGATCCCAGTGCACGACGGAGGACCATTTAAAGGTGAATTGATCCCAGTGCACGACGGAGGACAATTTAAAGGTGAATTGATCCCAGTGCATGACGGAGGACGATTTAAAGGTGAATTGATCCCAGTGCATGACGGAGGACCATTTAAAGGTGAATTGATCCCAGTGCACGACGGAGGACCATTTAAAGGTGAATTGATCCCAGTGCATGACGGAGGACCATTTAAAGGTGAATTGATCCCAGTGCATGACGGAGGACCATTTAAAGGTGAATTGATCCCAGTGCACGACGGAGGACCATTTAAAGGTGAATTGATCCCAGTGCATGACGGAGGACCATTTAAAGGTGAATTGATCCCAGTGCACGACGGAGGACCATTTAAAGGTGAATTGATCCCAGTGCATGACGGAGGACCATTTAAAGGTGAATTGATCCCAGTGCATGACGGAGGACCATTTAAAGGTGAATTGATCCCAGTGCACGACGGAGGACCATTTAAAGGTGAATTGATCCCAGTGCATGACGGAGGACCATTTAAAGGTGAATTGATCCCAGTGCATGACGGAGGACCATTTAAAGGTGAATTGATCCCAGTGCACGACGGAGGACCATTTAAAGGTGAATTGATCCCAGTGCACGACGGAGGACCATTTAAAGGTGAATTGATCCCAGTGCATGACGGAGGACCATTTAAAGGTGAATTGATCCCAGTGCATGACGGAGGACCATTTAAAGGTGAATTGATCCCAGTGCACGACGGAGGACCATTTAAAGGTGAATTGATCCCAGTGCACGACGGAGGACCATTTAAAGGTGAATTGATCCCAGTGCATGACGGAGGACCATTTAAAGGTGAATTGATCCCAGTGCATGACGGAGGACCATTTAAAGGTGAATTGATCCCAGTGCACGACGGAGGACCATTTAAAGGTGAATTGATCCCAGTGCACGACGGAGGACCATTTAAAGGTGAATTGATCCCAGTGCACGACGGAGGACCATTTAAAGGTGAATTGATCCCAGTGCATGACGGAGGACCATTTAAAGGTGAATTGATCCCAGTGCATGACGGAGGACGATTTAAAGGTGAATTGATCCCAGTGCACGACGGAGGACCATTTAAAGGTGAATTGATCCCAGTGCACGACGGAGGACCATTTAAAGGTGAATTGATCCCAGTGCATGACGGAGGACCATTTAAAGGTGAATTGATCCCAGTGCATGACGGAGGACCATTTAAAGGTGAATTGATCCCAGTGCACGACGGAGGACCATTTAAAGGTGAATTGATCCCAGTGCACGACGGAGGACGATTTAAAGGTGAATTGATCCCAGTGCATGACGGAGGACGATTTCACAATACATTTAACTCTCCACAATATGATTATTGTGAGCGCTTTTTATCACATAAACGATTATCGTCCCACCCCTTGCGTGCGTGCGTATTGTACCATATCCTGTACAGGTTGTAGAGGAACCGTGTGTGTGTGTGTGTGTGTGTGTGTGTGTGTGTGTGTGTGTGTGTGTGTGTGTGTGTGTGTGTGTGTGTGTGTGTTGTACCATATCCTGTGCCACCTCCTCTGTGTGTGTGTGTGTGTGTGTGTGTGTGTGTGTGTGTGTGTGTGTGTGTGTGTGTGTGTGTGTGTGTGTGTGTACCATATCCTGAGCCACCTCCTCTGTGTGTGTGTGTGTGTGTGTGTGTGTGTGTGTGTGTGTGTGTGTGTGTGTGTGTGTGTGTGTGTGTGTGTGTGTGTGTGTGTGTGTGTGTGTGTGTACTGTACCATATCCTGGGCCACCTCCTCTGCCACGTCACTGTACAGGTTGTAGAGGAACTCGATGGCGTTGTTGTCCTTGTACTTCCCTCGGAGGCGGCGGTGCTCGCCCATCCTCAGCCACAGCTTGATGGAGGGGCGTCGCCCGTCGTCCTCCTCTGCCAGCTCTGCTCTCACTCCATCACTGTCCTGTTGGAGGAACACATGGTCCAAGAGGTCCTGGATGCAGAACCTGAGGAACACACACACACACACACACACACACACACACACACACACACACACACACACACACACACACACACACACACACACACACACACACACACACAGCACGCACGCACACACACACAATGTGACGCCTTGTGAGCTTGTAGATCTGCTATTTTTGGTGAACAGAGTTGGCCATAGGTGGAAAAAATATCTCATCAAGTACAGTGCAAATCAGGTCTGTTTTACTATAAGCATAGTAAAGTTATATTGATGAATTCCAAATGTTATCAGATTATTCAGAGTCACCCCTGTGACTGGCATCACAGACAGCACCCTAGGGTGCCACGGCACCCACTTCTGGAAATCCTGCCCTAGACTCAGTGGTGGTGGTGGACTGGACTGTGCCACCCGAGCACCCATTCTCTCCTCAGTCCTGGCAGAACAGTCGGGGTACGGTCAGTCATGGATACTACAGCATGAGGTGACTGTATAAGCACACAAGATTCATCCGTCATCATTTCAGTTTCCTGATGTGCATCTATCCTCCTCCCATCATCTGGTTCATTTGGTTAGGATTCCTGTAGCTTTCATCTTGTATCTTTTTACATGGCAGGATCGCTGGCCCTGAACACAACCCCCTTAGGGGGGGGGGGGGGGGGGGTGGAGTTGGTCTGTTAGTCCTCTCCACAAAACCTATAGTCCTCCAGGCAATGGATGACAGACTCACGCCACATGAGACCACTGACCAGACAGGTTATGGGTTGTGTTTAGAGGTGTAACGATACATTTTAATAGCGAATCGATACATATCACGATACATGGTTGACGATACGATACATGGACGATATTGGTTAATTCATGGCAATACGATACGATTCGATTCAATGATTTAAAATCGATATGGTAACTATTTAGCAAAGAAATTAAATCTGTGTGAAGGGTGTGGATAGTGCAGGTTTTTAAGGGAAACATGTATTATTATGGATATAAATAAGTAAACACGGTGATTATCTGCCAAATACATGGACATTGTATGTTGACAAACCCGCACCTTGACATGAACCCAGAGATTACACACATTTATCGATAGACCAGTGTAGCTATATGGAAAGGAAAAGTAGTTAAACCCCCCCCCCTTTTAAAATGTTCTTCTTAAAAATGATAAATACAATGCACAAGTAGGTAGTATCGATACAATCGATTCTTTGCACTGCTGATTCGATACGATACAAAATAAAGCGATACGATTCGATTTTAGCTGTTTTCATTTAGATATACTTCAATTTATATTTAAGTTAAACACGATATTTCGATACAGTTACTATATCGTTACACCGCTAGTTGTGTTCAAGCTGCCCCCGGCACGTCAGGCCCGGCCAACTCCTGTTACCATGTACCGGTATGTGGTATTCTGCTCCCAAATGCTGCAAAATTACCACCACTGGCAACGCGAGACAGCACACGAGAGTAGACGAGGTAATACTGTAGGAGATGGGAATAGCAATGTGATGAAGTTAATGATCATCTGTTGTTCTCACATGGGAGTGGGACACAGAACAGGTTTGGTGCTTCCTCCAAGCCTAATATCTCTTAGACTACTGCAACTGCATCCTCGTGTGACATAGGCCAGTGGTTCTCAACCTGTGGGTCGGGAACCCCAGGGGGTCCCCACATTATTTTGGGGGGTCCCCAGAATATTAACTTAACGTACAACATTGTTTTCTCTCTCGACGGTAAACAAACCAACATAAAGTTTAAGTGTATAGAGGGTATCTGGCACATTTCTAAAGTGACAATTTAAGGACTTTTTTAATACCTCTAAAATGGCAAATTAAACATTGGCCAAATTATCAAATATTAGAGGCAGAAATTGTGAAAATAGCAGATCTACAAGCTCACAACACGAGGTATTGTCAGCATGTAGATCTGATGTTTTCACAATAGAACCTTGTTCTACAAAATGTAATGCCTCAACTCTCAGTGCTCGTCAGGGGGGGGGGGGGGGGGGGGGGGGGGTCAGGATGGGGGGTATTTTGGGGGGTCAGGATGGGGGGTATTTTGGGGGGTCAGGATGGGGGGTATTTTGGGGGGTCAGGATGGGGGGTATTTTGGGGGGTCGTGGCCTGAAAAGGTTGAGAACCACTGACATATAGGCTACCCACAGCAGGACGAGAACAAATGTGTGCGTGTGTGCGTGTGTGTGTGTGTGTGTGTGTTAGGGCATTAACGAAAAAGTCGACAAGTCAACTGAGTCGACTTCATTACACAAGTCGACTCCCACCAAAGAAAGTCGAAAGTCGAGGTTGAAAAAAAAATCCTTTGTATAATTTATTTTCTATCATTATTTTTTCTCCATGTGTGCATCTGTACAGCATTCAAACAGTAGGATTGCTTATTGTCAAGAACGGAATGATCCAATACTACAGTGCTACATTACATTTGGTATGACATTTCGCGATGCGAGGCGTTGTGAGCATGTAGATCTGCTATTTTCACAATGTCTGCCTCTATATGTTAGACAATTTGGACAATGTTTAATTTGTCATTTTAGAGGTGTTAAAAAGTCCTTAAATTGTCACTTTAGAAATGAGCAGATACCCTCTATACACTTAAGTGTGGGTTTGTTTACAGCTGAGTGAGAAAACAATGTTGCACATTAACCTAATCATCGTGTGTGATGTGATGACGTCATCAAAAGATAAAGTCGACTTCAATTCAACTTTTTACTGAGTCGAGTCGACTTGCAGATATAACAAGTCGTTAATGCCCTGTGTGTGTGTGTGTGTGTGTGTGTGTGTGTGTGTGTGTGTGTGTGTGTGTGTGTGTGTGTGTGTGCGTGCGTGCGTGTGTGTGCGACTGTGCGCGTGTGTCTGTGTGTGACAGGTAAGGACCTGGGCTGGTCCAACGGTCTTGGTGAAGACCTTTCATCATGAGAACAGGTAAGGACCTGGGCTGGTCCAACGGTCTTGGTGAAGACCTTTCATCATGAGAACAGGTAAGGACCTGGGCTGGTCCAACGGTCTTGGTGAAGACCTTTCATCATGAGAACAGGTAAGGACCTGGGCTGGTCCAACGGTCTTGGTGAAGACCTTTCATCATGAGAACAGGTAAGGACCTGGGCTGGTCCAACGGTCTTGGTGAAGACCTTTCATCATGAGAACAGGTAAGGACCTGGGCTGGTCCAACGGTCTTGGTGAAGACCTTTCATCATGAGAACAGGTAAGGACCTGGGCTGGTCCAACGGTCTTGGTGAAGACCTTTCATCATGAGAACAGGTAAGGACCTGGGCTGGTCCAACGGTCTTGGTGAAGACCTTTCATCATGAGAACAGGTAAGGACCTGGGCTGGTCCAACGGTCTTGGTGAAGACCTTTCATCATGAGAACAGGTAAGGACCTGGGCTGGTCCAACGGTCTTGGTGAAGACCTTTCATCATGAGAACAGGTAAGGACCTGGGCTGGTCCAACGGTCTTGGTGAAGACCTTTCATCATGAGAACAGGTAAGGACCTGGGCTGGTCCAACGGTCTTGGTGAAGACCTTTCATCATGAGAACAGGTAAGGACCTGGGCTGGTCCAACGGTCTTGGTGAAGACCTTTCATCATGAGAACAAAAGAACTAAACACTCCTCCACCTCACCCTCAGGCTGCTACTGTACATTACTGTACCATCAAAGGCTTAAAGTCAATTAAATAACATCCCCGGGACTCATCACAGCTTCAGAGAGAGGCATTACAGTCCATACCGTTTCATAACTCAAAAGTCTTAAAGGCATAGTTCATGGGTCTTCAACAGGGGCTCCGGGACCCTAACCACTTGAACCCTAGTGTTAGAACTTCAGCCAAAAATAGCAGATCTACAAGCTCACCCCAAGCTCACCCTCAACCCAAGGGCAAGCATTACTGTAAGAAGAGAAAACTGTACAGGACCCAGGATTATTCCCTGCTGACCACCATGGATGCATGGATGGATGGATGGATGGATGGATGGATGGATGGATGGATGGATGGATCAATCAACAATCCTTTAGAAGTAGATGGTCCACATAATTGCGTCACCGCCCAATGACATCACAACATTATCATCCCAACCAATGCAACTGTCCTTTAAACTCATTCTTAGCCAAAACACCAAAAATCGCCATTTTACAGGAAGCCCAGCCAGCCAGATCACCAAACGTCACCTTGGGGATCATTTTCTGATCATTTTGGTATTTTTTTGACATTTTTTGAGCTATAAATGACCTTTCTAGCTTAATTTTAGTCTAAAGTTACATATTCGAAGGAAGTGACATCATCGATGACGTAACCCGGAAGTCGTTCGGCCATAACATAGAATGGGCCTTTTTACAGCATTGAATGTTGACGTTTTTCTTATCAAACTTTACCATATCTAGACCGATTTTCATTCGGAAAAAAATGGCTGGACTGACAGATTGGTCACTCAAGAGCAAAAACGAGTGTAAATGGCGTGTGCACGACGTTCGGATCGTGTTTTATAGCTCCCGTTCGGCGGACCGGGAGACATAATGGCCGCCAATGGGCGCCGCCATTATGGGTCTACTGCTGTCCACTCGCTAGTCCAGACTCTAGGAGATTATCGTTGGGCACACTCTAGTGGATAGTACTAGTACTACATTTTACAACAATATGATCCCTGTTGGGTTAGATTAAAGCTAACTTGGAAATTAATAAAATTCCTGGCAGTATAGCCTATTGCCTATTGCCTATTGTAAATGGCTGGGAGAGAGTTAAAAGTAATCGTCCAACTAACAAAGTGTCATTCGACAACTTCTTTAAACTGTTGTTTAGAAACGTATCCTTTAAATTGGTTGCACTCTTTGAACGTGGTGCTGTGTGTAAAATGATTCACTGGACCATACATCTGAAAGGAGGACCTAAGGACTGCTGGCATGCTGCTGTGGTAGTCGGACACAAGCTGTACTCATTTGGAAAAAGCAACCACAGTGATCAGATTGAAGTCCGCATCTTCAACACAGTGTCTTTGCGTTGGAGGAAGTTGCCCCCAGTGACAAATGGAAGAGGAAAACGTCCCATTGAGGTTCCCTCCGGGCGCGATGGCCACACAGCTGTGCTGGTAGAAGAAATAGTCTACATCTGGGGAGGAGGGTCTCCTTACTGCAATGTGGTTTATGCCTTTGATGTCGACACCCACAGCTGGTTCAAACCCAATATTTCTGGGACTATTCCAGGAGCAAGGAGTCTCCACTCAGCCTGTGTCCTGGAGAAGGTCATGTATGTGTATGGAGGACTCACCCAGCTGACTGAATGTACTAATGACATGTACAAGTTGGACACCACCATAATGGTCTGGTCTTTAATTAACACCAGAGGAACTCCTCCACCTGCTTCACAATGTCACTCTGCCACCATCATTGGAACAAAGATGTTTGTATTTGGGGGCTTCCTTCGACAGGGTAACCTAAACAACAATACAGTGTTTGACACAGAGACCAACTGCTGGCTGAAGACTCCTTCTACACAGCTTCTCCCAGAAGAACGTTGGTGTCATTCAGCCTTTTCCTACAATGGAGAGCTGTATATATTTGGTGGCATGAGCTGGAAGTACTTCAATGATCTGTGGAAATTCAGTCCAGAGACCTTTTCCTGGAAGCAGGTTGAGCCCAAGGGGAAAGGCCCCTGTAGGATGTATGGAATGTGCTGTTGCATGGTGGGAGATTGTATCATCATCCATGGAGGAAACAATATACAATACCCACAAGCAGACAGTACAATAACTGGTGACCTGTATATCTTAGATTTAAGTCCTAGCCTGAAGACGTTATGCAAGCTAGCAGTCACTCAGCATGGTCTGGATGAGTCTGAACTCCCACATGACATCAGGTGGGAACTGGCAGCTATGACTCGCCTCGCAACAGCCAGACAGAGTCTGGGATCCGTCCATAGACAACTCATTACCATGACGTAGTTACTCACTTTGACTGACAGGTCCAGTCGGAAGCATCAAAAATCGTCGGCAGAACAGCAAATACGTCTTTTCCAGAAAGAAATTCCAAAAGTGCAAAAAGTTCTGAGAGGCCGTTGATTTCAGATGAAACTTCGCTTAATACAGCTTTTATTTGTGATCTGTAAACTCGCATCGTGTATGGCGGCCGCCATGTTTGTTTCCAAAGTGCGAGAGGTGCAGCAGCCGCTCGACCAATCAGGAACTGTGTAAGCCGGGTCGCTCAAAATGGAGCCATTTGATTGGAAATTAGAAAATAAGTTCCGCGCTGTGAGCTTGTATATCTGCTATTTTTCAATAGCTAAAGTTACTAGGGCCCCTCCACCTTGGGCCCCAGTAACTCAGTCCCACTTTCCTACCCCTTGTGACGCCCCTGGATGGCCGTACCAGGCTAAGCCATGACAGCAACAGCACAGATACAAATGACATGGACCACCACACACGTGAGAACACAACACACACACGCGCACAAATACATTAATAAATAAATCGGGAGATAAGCGACCGTCAGGTCGCAGCGTGATTTTAGGGCAAAATGTGTAGGAGCAGTGTCCAAAAATGTGTTTGAAGAAATCGGCCTGATGGTGGCGCTATATGGGACAGATCCATGTTGATGAGATGAGTGTAGACATACCGTGTACTGATTTGCGTGATTTTAGGGCAAAAATTGTAGGAGCTGTGCCCATAAATGCAAGAATCTGCCTCATGGTGGCGCTAGAAGAGGGTCATGTGAGAATTGATGGGTGGAGGTTGTGGTTTGGCAGGCAAGGAGTGTGTGTGCAAAATGTGTTAGAGTTGGGTGTCGAACAGATGACATGTAGTAACAGCGAGGCTATCCCATAAGATGATGATGATGATGATGATGATGATGAAGAGGAAGATGTTGAAAAAAAAGAATATCTTTGTTGACCATGAGACTTGAACTCAGAACCCTACATGTAGTGAGTGAGAGACACTGCTGTTAAATCCATCACTCATAATAGTTAAATGTAGCGGTCACTGCCCACTATACCAAGAGATCAGAGACGCATACTTCCCACAGATTACACACACCCGAAGTGAATTTGAAAACTCGACCAATGATGAAAAACTCCCATACCTACTGGGAGAAATACAACAATGCGCGAACACAGCAGCAAGATTTGTGAACTGTTGCGACAAAAGAAGGCTAGAAACACAACCACCCTAAGGACTACAAACCATGGATTGACATCTAGACCTACTGCACATACAGTATGAAACAGAGCTGATACCTTTAAATGCATTTTGAGGAAAATAATGCTGAAAATAATGCTGCTATTTGTGTATATATATAAAATGTCACAATGCAACATAGCTCTGTTTACACAATGCTGTACCCCCTCCAACTGTATATATGTTCCCCATTTTCAACTGTTTTCATTGTATTTGTGATACTTGCTTTGGCAATGTAAACGTATGTTTTCTCATGCCAATAAAGCTCCTTTGAATTGAATTGAATTGAATTGTATGAAGGTGTTGCTTGCTGAAAAGAACCGGTCTGCTGAAATAAGAGAAGCCGGTGAACGGCTGAAGGCTGTTCGTTTTTGCTGGGAAGCTCTTGGTCCGGCAATGTTGCCTCATGGAAACCAACCTATACTTTGCCAATAAAAGGACACAAGGAACAACTCTACTGCTGTTTTCATTAGCCTCGCGTAGCCAGGCTTACTCATCTGCGAAGAGAAAAGCCTGGTGACAATAGAAGGCAGAAGACGTTCTAGGAGGTGGGGCTGAATTTTCCCGGAAGCTGTATTTTTTTCACAGTGCGGTGTTCCTGCAAACGTATTCCCTGCACGAAAAAAATCTGGTCTACGTCTCCTGCTCCGTCGGTTGCGCTCGCAATAAACAATATACAAACAAAAACATTGATTCAAGCAATGTTACACATATTTACACATACAATCTATTTTAGTTTTTTCGCTGGGGAATGTAAACAGACCCGCACCGCATGACGTAACGTCCGTTAAACGCAGCACTTCCGCTAGAAATCGTGGAACACACCGGAAGGCATATTGTCTACAGGGTGTGTTTTCATTCATCTTTCCCTCAAATCTTTTCCCTGGACCTTTCTACGAATCAGTCTAATTAGAGCATTTCCAATACACCACAGTAGATCAAGGATCTAGATAAAAAAAAAAAAAAGACTTCAGGAAGTACGAACACTGTGGACAAATATCTCCAAACGATATCTACCAAAAAAAATAAAAAAAGGTTTTCAAGTGATAAAAATCACACCCGTGTGAACTGAGCGGTGGTTTTTTACAACTAGGGTTCATATGTTAAAGAAAAGATCAGTGTTAAAATGAGATTTTAATGTTTTTGATTTCAGTGGGTGGGGGCAGGCGTATAAGTGGCTAAACATGTCGTTTTACACACAATAAGCCCATTCCCAAGATACACCACAGTCCTAGATGTGACTTATGGGGGCTGGTAGTGTTACTGTAAGTACTAAATAGTAATACAGAAATCGCTGGCTTAATGTGTCTAAAAAGACACATTTAGAAACTTGTACGCATGGCCCTCACCCACTGAAAAAGTGTGTGGGCTAAACCTGCTAAAACGATAGAAGTAAATGAAAACATTTTAACACCCATCTTTTCTTTTCTCTGATTACAATCTAAAAATATTAACCCTTGTTGTAAAATAACCAACGTTGACCTTTAAACTTCACCGATCGCGCCTCATTTCTTTTTCAGTTTTATTCTCGGGCTCAAGAGTGGGCATGTGGCATACCGGGCGTATGCCACCATTCTAGGATAGTTCAAGTATTTTTTAGGCTGGGCGGCGACTAAGTGGAGAGGAGCCAATCCTTCAGTAGCACCGGCCCACAGAGCAGGGAGACATCAGCTGATTGGCCCACTGGCTTGTCTATCATCCGAATACTGGCCAATCACAGGCTACTGTGGTCCAGGAGTCCCGCCCAAACACACCCAAAACAGCTGATATACAAGCCCACAACGCATCGCTGCCTCCAGGCGGCGTGGGCTTGTAGATCTTCTACGTTGTGGTGGGCCGGTCTGGGGCCAAGATGCCAGGACCGAAGTTCTGTCCCAGCCCGGCCCTGTCGAGAGCAGTGGTTCCTAAACATTTTTTTGTCTCAGGGCACCCCATAAATATTGTTTTATAAGTACATATAAGTACATTATAATTTTCACTCCCAGCACCTTATATTTATAGCATATCGTCGTTGTCGGGTGGAACCTTGTATGTCCAAAACCGTTCGTTTTGTATTTATCATCTATAAAATGTAGGCTACTAAACTAGTGAAAACAGCAGATCAAGCCAAGACAAGCACAGATCAAGACAAGCACACAACGCCTCGCATCGCAAGGCGTTGTGTGCTTGTAGATCGGCTGTTTTCAATAGTTTTGTGCGACGGTCTTGTATGATGAAGCAGGGCTTTGCTTTACCAAAAGACGTACACATTTGCAACTTGGAGATACGAGGTTTCTGCCCGACAATGACGATATTTGAGTGATTATGTTGCGAGGAAAACGTTGAGATAATAGCCATTTTGGTTAGAACTGACTGAAACGAAAGGCTTTTGCACACCTACAACGACAGGTGCTGTCGAGGAGAGACCAAACAATGGTCGGTGAACTGAAAAGGCAAAAACTCAACACACACTGTCTTCAAATGCAAAAAGGGGAATTTAATAAAGTGATGCAACGTTTCGGTATTTAAACCTTTAGAACTGACTGAAAATAACTTTGTACTTCAAGTGTCCAAATAAATTCCAAATATCAAATGATCTTGCGGCACCCCAGGGTGCCCCGTCACCACAGGGTGCCCCGTCACCCCAGGGTGCCCTGTCACCCCAGGGTGCCCCGTCACCCACTTTGAAAACCCCTGCTCTAGAGATGTGTTCTACAACAACAACAACAACAGGCATTGTCCTGGGGTTTACCAAAATAAAAGCCTGCTCACCTCTCACTGCTCTTGGTGCGGATGCAGCCCTCTATGATCTCCTTCAGCTCCGGGACTTTTACTTTGGAGAAGTTCTCTGGCTTGATGCCCTGGAGGAGACGAGAGAGGAGAGGAGACGAGGAAGGAGAGGAGACAAGGACATAGGGAGGAAGCATAGAGAGGAGACAGAGACATTGGCCGAGTTTCCCAAAGCAATTTTAGCCCATCGTAGCTCACACATAGAGACCAAGCCCTGATCATCATGTTCCCGTGTTTACATGGGTTCGGACAGAGCGACTTATTTAGCCTCCTACAACTACACCATCATTCAGATTTCACAAACAAACTGCTTAATAATGTCTCACACCTGTCTAAATACGGCACAGCTTTCTATAACTACCCGTATCCTCCGTTTTCTTTAATAAGAAGCCTTTCTATCCGATCACTGTCTGTTTATCTAAATGGGGTTGGTGTGCATGGGGAACGCCAGGAAATACATGGGAAAACTGACAGCGGACGGATAAAAAGGCTTCTTATTAAAGAACACGGAGGATACAGGTAATTATAGCATGCTGTACCACATTTAGACAGGTGTGAGACTTTATTAAACACTTTGTGAAATCTGAATGATGGTGTAGTTGTAGGGGGCTAAATAAGTCGCTCTGCCCGAACCCATGTAAACACAGGAACATGACGGTCGGGGCCTGGTCTAAAATCGCTTTGGGAAACTCGGCCATTATATGAGGAATCAGAATATAATCATTGGCTATTAAAGAACTGGATTTTGTGACATAGCATTTTTCATATGATTGGTGTATGTAAATAAATAAAGACCAGAAAGAGGGTGGGCTGAAAACACAGAGACTGACACAATATGTCCATATATGGGCATTCCCAGATATGGGCTTAATATTGATGACATCGGGGATCTCCATATAAGGGCATAAAAGGGACAAGGACGGAATTCATGTTCAAGTGTGACTCCTGCCGTGGTGTTGTTTGTTTAATTTAAGTTGGACAAAATGTGACCAAAATTTGTCCCTGTTTTCCCAAATATGGAGATGACTGACCAAATGAGACTTGCACAATATGTCCATATATGGAGCTGAGGTGTGACGCAATTAGATAGATACCTTTATTATCCCAAGGGGGAAATTCAGTTTATTAACATAACAGCACAATGATGAGGAAAACGTTATTAAAATTATTATCGCGATAATCAAAATCCATTATCCTGGGATGGAACATTTGCCAAAAAATAGCAGATCTACAAGGCGACGCGTTGCATGGGAGCTTGTAGATCGGCTATTTTTTTGGCAAAGACATTTGATGGGAGAGTGAAAAAAAGACTGTATCAAGTACGTATATTATAAGTACCTTTTACCAAAGGATTCAAGTGGTACCGGAATATGCAGCTCGGCAAATAAAAGGTGAATTGATTCCAATGCATGACGGAGGACGATATCACGATACATTAAATCTCCACAATACGATTATGGTGAGTGTTTTTTTATCACACTGTAACGAATGTTTGTGATTTCCACAGTTAGGTACTGTATTATGGACAGTGGCTTACTGTGATCAATATTTACAGTATGGTATTGTAATATGACAATGGGCTATTGTAATATTGACACTAATTTACTGTGAATATTTTTACAGTAAAGCACTGTAAATTACACACACTGTTACAATAACATTACAGTCTATTACTGTAAATAATATCTAAGTTACTGTGAATTATATTTACAATATATAACTGTAATTCTGCAAATAGTTACTGTACTATGAGGAGTGCATTACTGTGATTAACCAATGACTTACTGTGAATGTTATTTACAGTATATGACTGTAATTCCTCAACTGGTTACTGTAATACATACAGTATTTTACTGTGAATGACTAATATATATTTTATTGTTAGGTGGGTGTGGGGTGAAATCACAGTAGGCTAATTGTAGGCCCATTCCTGCACAATAGGAATTGTAAACTAGCCCTCCATGTAGTGGCCTTTTCAGTCATCTTGATCCTCCATACTAGCTCATCGATACTTCATGTATGTTTCTGTATGTCTGTCTGTGTCCTCTAATGACCATAGTTCCCTGATGTTATTATTATAGGCCCCATATGGGCCCAAATATGGAGCGTATTGTCTAACCTCAATGTGTCATCGTCGCAAAAGAATCAGTCAGCCCTATATATGGGCACAAAAGGGGCACGCTCATGTATTGCCATAGTGACACCAGCAATCTCCATGGACATGCAACACCCTGGCACCGTATTGAATGGAATAACGGGGCACTTGAGTTTGTTACCATTTACTTTTTATCCTGTATTTATAGTATAAACCATTAGGCTAACTTGACAGTAGACTTATTTTAAATACATATCTCTGACCACAAATTTTGCAAAATCCCTTTTACACGACTTCAAACTAAAACAGGTTATCACTTTTCCTCATTAACAGACACAGATATATATATAAAAAAAAAAGGTAATACACAGTGGGCCCACACACATGCACTCACACATACAGTACAGACACACAAACAAACAAAAAGGTGCAGGCCTGATCATGGTGATGGTGGAGCGATGGATGACTGAATCCTTTGTCCTTGTTAGACGGAGAACAGTTCATGAGCTGATGATGTGTGCGACTTGAAGCAGACATCGGGAGGGTAGATTCCTCATCAGGAAAACACTCCAAGAGTCAGCAATGGTGTTCTTGTGTTCCCTCAGCACAAACACACTTTTACAACTTACTCGTGCCATACAAAGAGAAATAATTGGGTACTGTGCCTCAGAATTGCAGCAGGCTTCAACTTGGCATCTCGTTGCTGCAACCTGTATCAGGTCATACACCCAGATGATACTGTTCAGCAATCATCCTCCTCTATTAGACTCTCTCCTCTCCTAACTCTTCCGGTTGTGGCCTCACAACTGTTTTATGAAATAAAACACTGGAGAAGGGAACTCAGTCTTATGGCCTCTGAACAGCACACACATAAAGTTGTCTCCCTGGATAAACAGTACACTACACTCATTTGACACACATCAATCAATGCACCTGTGTCGCACCTTACAGCACCTAGTCCTAGAACAACAGTGTGTTGTTCTCCCATATGAAGTAGTCCCTGGCTAAACA
Source organism: Nannobrachium achirus (assembly GCF_963921795.1). Taxonomy (NCBI): domain Eukaryota; kingdom Metazoa; phylum Chordata; class Actinopteri; order Myctophiformes; family Myctophidae; genus Nannobrachium; species Nannobrachium achirus. The sequence goes on along the minus strand of NC_137813.1, from coordinate 2,537,750 downwards.
GTACACTACACTACCCTCATCACCATGGCAATGAGTATTACTATTGACTATGCTGGGCCATTCATGGACTATGTTCTTAATTGCTTTTGGCCGGAACCAAATCTATGTGTGTGTGTGTGTGTGTGTGTGTGTGTGTGTGTGTGTGTGTGTGTGTGTGTGTGTGTGTGTGTGTGTCTGTCTGTGTTTATGCCTGTAGCCAATCAGAGGGGCATATAATATGTCCGATATGCCCACATTCAAGCTTAAGGATTGGAGAAGCCATGACATTAGATCTCTAGAGATCAAAGGGGTAACACTGGCACACCTGTTTATGGTCACGTTTTGCCAATGAGGACATTCTTGGTGACGTCACCACCAACAAGTGCGACCTGATATAAATAACAAGGCACACATTGGCAACTTGGCAGAGTGGCAACTTGCCCACCTACATACAGTACATACAGACAGCACCGATTGCAGTACTTGCACACTCTGCTGGTACACAAATAGGCCATATATGGCTACTAGTGCACAATGTGCAGTCTAGTTTAGAGATCTATTAATAACCTATGCCTTTAACCTGTTTATTATAGTCATAGGCCTACATTATTTGAGTGGTGCTATCTGGCTTTGTTTGTATGTATGCACGTAGTATATGTCCCACACTTGGCTCATTAGCCAAGCTTTGCAGGACCCTTAATGAAATGAACTCAGTCAACTGTTCCGACTTCAACTCTGTGTATTAGAATAGGCCATGAACTAATACTGGGATACAGACACATAAAAGGGACAAGGACAACATACAGAGACCTGGTAGCCCAGAGCCACAGATCCGACCGCTATGACCGACCATATGGTCATGGGCATATATGGACCGACCGGCTTCAAACTTGGCGTGTGCAGCAGCAAGGACTTGAGGGAGAACAGTGCCCGCCTTGGTTCGGATATCCAGTTGTCCAGAACTGTCGATCCAACCCATATGCCCCTTATGGGCATTCCACTATATGGCCATATGACATCAGGGTGACCCCATATATGGGCATAAGGCACAGGTAGACAGACTGAAACAGACATCTCTGAATATGAGCATAAGAAATTGACTACTGTTGACCCTCAAATTCAGTTCACTATTACCATGGACTAAATATGATAGACAACACCAAAGGCCAAGTGACCGTGACCCGAAAACATCCAGGCCTGATGTCCACATTGGGGAACCCTTCGGTCACTGACTGGCCAGATGCCTACCTGTTGGCATCTGCACAATGAATCTCACATGCCTTTTACTTGTAATTGGTATTGTTGACAATATCGTTGACCCTGAACCTTGGTGTAATGTATATAAAGTGTACTTAATAATACATTCGGTAAAAATACTGAATGCCAGTGTCCAGGTTTTCTTCAGAATATGAGTGTACAAATGAAACCAAATGGACCGGTAAGAGTCCATTTGGTTCCATTTGTACACTCACAGTTACAGACTTGTTATGGTCATTCAGGGATGTCTCTCTCTTTATGGTAATAAATATTGAGGAAAGCACTTAAGTTAAAAGAGAACTATCATTTGTGGTCCTCTCTGGTTGCATTATTGCCTATCAGCCCAGTGTTTACATGTCCAGTGAGGCACCAATGTGCTCTAAATGTAACAAAAATGATGCACTTCAATAAAATACATGATTAAAATAAAGATTTATAATATTTTAAAAATGTTCACAGTAATATACATTAAAATCACAGGATCATGCTAGTGTATTGGTGTAAGTTACTGTAGACTGAAGTGGATTGTGGGAAGTCTGAAGTGTTTAAAAATGTTCACAGTAATATACATTAAAATCACGGGATCATACTAGTGTATTGGTGTAAGTTACTGTAGACTGAAGTGGATTGTGGGAAGTCTGAAGTGCATTGTGGGAAGAAGACACTGTTTTGGAGGGAAAACAGCCAACAGGACATTGTGTTCCTGCAGTGCAGAGCTTCTAGTGCCATTGCCCAGAAAGAAACAATACAAGCAAACAAGTAAGTTTATCCTTTTCATCTACAGATAGATAAGTCTCCTTCAGAGTGGTCAACAAAATAAAACTAATATTAGATTTGGTGATTTTTGGTATATTTGGATAAATGAGAGAGAGGGAGTGAGTGAGAGAGTCAGAGCATGCCATGCCACCTAGTATAACCTAGTTAGAAATCCTCTTTCAAAATAAACACATTATTTCTTGTGTATTACTTTACTCTGTACTGTAACAGTATTAGTGTTTTAATCTCCAATCTATTAGCATAGCTACAGATGTGTTTGTTTGATTGATTGATTTAGCCTCATTTTTGTTTCCTCCATGACAGGAGACACACATGCAGAGCAGAGTACAGTAGCTAGGTGAGCAGACAGCAGAGATGTGGCTATAATTAAGCTCCTCTTTTGTAATGTCTACATCCTTTTAATGTTTATCATTGTCTTTTATAATTCAGGGAAAGGGCGGATTTGAAAAAAAGGCGGATTTGACCTATTCTGGACTCACAGAGCCTGCAACTTGCAATGGTGAGTCAAATGAATAGCAAGTAAACTTGCTAAAAAGCTCCTTAACTAAAGTTAAATATCACTGTCTCCTTTATATAACTGACTGTTTGTCTGTTTATTAATATTAACTCTCCAATACACTCTAATTACTGGCATCACTACAGAAAACTGTTATAGTAGCAGCTTCTAGCTTTCATTTAGTGTTGTTGTTTGGTGGTTAGTTGATGTTGTGCCTGTTGGCTACAGTAGGTAATCAAAATCAAAATGGTCAACCTTTTTGTCTGCAAGCAGTGTCATTCATCTACAGCTACTCTTAAAACATTTTATCAACATGTTAAGATGCATAGACACATGGCTAATTCCAGGTTCTATTGTGGTCTACCTAGTTGCCCTTGTAGTTTTCAGACATTGTTGGCACTTAAATCTCACATGCGTCGGAAGCATACACAGTCAAAGGAAACTTTCCATAGACCAGCCCAAGCCACTGTGAGGACCTGTCAGGTTGAGGGATGCAAGCAAACATGTCCCAATTTACAGAACTTTTGTGAACATTTAAAAATGCACATAAGAAATGGAAAAAAGGTTGGCTGCCCCTTTCCCAACTGTAAAAAATACTTTGATGTGAGGTCATCTTTCACTTGCCACATCAGCAGGAAACACAAAGATTCTTTTGAGAAGCCTGTCCAAATAGAAAATGATGTGTTATTGTGTGAGAATCATGTCCAAATGGACAGTGATGATTCAGGTAGACCTGACACTGAAGTCCATGTTGAAAAGAATGATAATGTACAACTTGAAGCAAATCCTGACACATTTCTCACGAACTTGGCACTATTCTACTTGAGGATGCAAAGCAAAATGCTGCTACCAGCCAGCACTATCCAAAGTTTAATTGATGATTTCCAAGTTGTCCATGACAGCAGTATGGAAATGGTATTTTCCAAATTGAAGGAAGAATTAGCTAAGCTGAATATGTCAGAAAGTGAAATTGATCAAATTATAACTGGGCTAAATAAGAATAACCTCATGCGGATGTATAATGAGGGAATGTTTAGATCTGATCAAACCAGGAAGACATATTTCAAGAGAAATTTTAACTATGTTGCACCCACACAGGTTTATCTTGGTATAGACTCCAATGGAAAGGATTGCTTTTTGCAATATGTTCCTGTAAAGGAGACATTAAAGGCCCTATTGAACCACCAGTCTGTTAAAGAACAGTTCACTGAAGCACAGTTACACAGATCAGATGATCCACTTTTGCTTGAGGATGTAAGGGATGGCAGAAATTTTAAAGAAAAGATCATCTTTAAGCAGTGTAAGTCCTCAGTTTCCATTATCTTGTTCCAAGATGGATTTGAAGTGGCCAATCCTCTTGGGTCAGGGCGAAAAAAGCACAAACAACTTGGAGTTTACATGACACTGTCTGAAATCTCTGCTCACAACAGGTCCTCCATAGATCCTATACAGCTTGTTATGCTTTGTAGGGAGGATGATTTTAAGTTTTTCGGGCAAGCTAAAGTGTTTGCTCCTCTTGTGAGAGATTTGAGGGACCTTGAAGAGTCTGGAATTGAGCTGGATAATGGTCAAATAGTACAAGGGGCAGTGATCGCATTTTGTGGAGATAACCTTGGGTCACACACCATTGGTGGCTTCACCGAGAATTTTAGTAGAAGTAAACATTTCTGTCGCTATTGTGTTATAGATAGAGACACTTTTACACAGTCTCCCACACAATTAGGCCCTTCACGGACAAAGCAGAGTTACAAGAACTCTGTGGACATGCTTGCAATGAACCAGGGGTTAGCTGATGTTGATGGTGTTAAATTTGACTCTGTGTTCAATAGCCTGAAATACTTTCATGTATGTGACCCAGGGCTCCCTCCATGCTTAGGCCATGACTTATTTGAAGGTGTTGTTTCAACAGATCTGGCTCTTTACATTAAACGACTTGTCACTGTAGGGAAGCATTTTACTTACACCCAGTTGAATAGGATAATTTCTACTTTTAAGTATGTGCAAAATGATTCAAACAGTAAACCATGTGAAGTACGTGCAGACAGTGAAAAGCTGGGAGGAAATGCATCACAAAACTGGTGTTTACTCCGTTTACTCCCACTGCTTGTTGGTGACAGGATAAAGAATCCTTTGGAAGTGCACCAAAAATCCATGCCAACCAAGTAGCATATCTTAAAGTTCTACTCGAACAATATATTCATTCAAGAGCTACTCTTTTTCCAGGTAAACCTCTGAAACCAAAACACCATTACTTGCTTCACTACCCTGGTCTCATACTACATTTTGGTCCACTCATTAGACTTTGGACTCTTCGGTTTGAAAGTAAGCACTTGTTTTTTAAACAGTGCGCAAGAAAGCTTCACAATTTCAAAAACCTTAATAGCACGCTGGCTGAGAGACATCAACTCCTACAAGCCTATCTTCAGGCTGGCAGCCTTTTCCCACCGACTTTGCAAATACAGCATGCTGATGAATTTGATGGTCGGTTGTATAATCTTGGCATACAAGAAGCTGTTAGGATGAGAGGCATTCATGAGGCATCTGTAGTGACACCAGTTATTACTTACAAGGGCACCAAATACCACAAATCTATGGTTGTGGTTGTAGACCACAATGACATGGGATACACCTTTGGAAAAATTGTATTGATTTTGCTAAACTCATCTCAGGTGTATTTTGTTATTGAAAAACACCCCTCTGTGCCTTTGATGGATCTAGGTGTACACTGCCTGCTTGACTCGGGTGGTTCTTACATGTGTGTCAGGTTGGAGAGCCTGGCTGACTACTACCCATTGCCATTATATAACAGATTTGATGTTAATCTTGTTTCTTTCCATCACTCTGTTTATTCTAATTAAGAGAGATGGAGCAGCCCTTTCATGATGTCATCAGGAATGCCCTCCCCACACTCCAGGAAAGTGAATTTCAGAAACTATTCGACCACTTGGCTGCCATTGGTGTGAGGACTGACACTGATCTGCAGTTTGTTTCAGTGGAAGATGTCAAAGAAGTTATCCCACTTATAGCTTCCAAAAGACTGGTACACTACTTAAAGAGCAGAGGTCAGTCCTAAATTGTATAGTCTCTAGTTGTCTCATGATGGGTGTGTTTCTTTTCATTCAACTTAGCAACAGGCAGGTTGAATTTAGTAGCCTGTACACGTTCTAATAACTGGCCTCAGCGACTTGCAGGGCTTGCATTTATTTGGTTGAATCTGTCACCTGGGCTTGTAAACCGGGCTCAGCACCCAGCAGTCCCTTTAGCCTGAGGATGAGCAATAGTGTTTACTTGTATTAATTTACCATGGGCTTTGGTCTTGCTGACATACACAGTTTGTGTGAAGCACCTACAATTATAGTCCTGTCACTCCTGTTCAGAATGTTGATTTGTGCAGTGTAGCTGGATCTTTAAGGAATAGATTTTAAAATGTAGGCTAAAATATACTGTCTACAAACATTTTAATATGCAATTTGGTAAAAGGCGCAATCACTTATGTCAGAATAACTTGCCCAGGGTTCTAGTTGTCTAGTTTAAAAGTTTGGTCTCCTTTTTGTAAGTAACCTGACCAGCTTTGTTGGTCATGACATGTGGATTATCTTAACATTATATATGTTATATATGCTATTTTCTAATATGCAGGCCATGAAGACCAGACTACAAGCCAGCCAAGCAGCTCCATTGGCACCTCTAATTCTGCAAACAACTCTGATGGAATCTGCAACTCTCCAAGCAACTCTATTAGCACCTCCGACTCTCCATCAGCAAGCACTCCTCCAGTCCACGTGCCGATACAGATCTCTGGATGGGTCTCATCCTATCAAGTCCCATGGGAGAAGATGCCAGCAAGTTTAAGACAGTCTCTTGCACAGGGGAAGAAGCCCAAGAAGGAAGATAGATTATCAATGGTGAGAATCATTGTGGATTCAATCCGTGAGGTGTGCTTGAACCCAAAACTAAGCCAATGTTCAGAAATAGCCCAAAGAATCTGTGATAAGTACCCAACAAGTTTTGCTGAGATGTTGGAGGGAGAGGTTATTGGAAATGGTTATTCCACTTTGGAGTGTCAGATAAAGACCAGGGCTGACTACGTCAATCGTGACAACACACTGGTTAGAGTTAGAAAACCTAGACGTCTTTCAGCAGTCATGGATGACAGCCAGCCTGGAACATCCAGCACCCAGCCAACTGCATCTAAATGTGCGAAAACAGACAGCTACGGCTGCATCAATTGGCAGCCACTTGACCTCCCTGAAGGCGAGACACCAGCATCTGCAGAAGCGAAGAGAGAGGAGATGGTAGACCTTTTCTCAACAGAGGGTCCACGGGCAGCAGAACGTGGCCGAGTGGATGATCTGATGAAGACGACATATACCACCCAACGCTATGCTATCAATAGAAACCCTCCACCCAGCATTGTGGAACTCAAGGAACAGTGGCCATTTCTGTTCATTTCAAAATTCATGTGTGCTCACTTCAGCACATTGACAGGGATTGACATTGACACTAGACTCCAGGATTCCCTGGACAGTAAAGGAAAGAAGCTGCTACATTTCTTTCAAAGTCAACTTACTAGGTGGACAAAGGATGTCAGGACAGTCCTGAAAGACATCAGCGGGGTGGGCAACATCAACCATGGTGTTGCATCTCTACTCGTCACAATGGCCTACTTCAAAGAAAAAGAGGATTCACTCTTTCTTCTGGCTGATGTAAGTACTTTGTGAACATGGATGCTGTGAACATACAGTATGTGTCAACTGAATATTTATTGTGATTAGGAATAAATTAAGGACTACTGCAGAAGTCTATGTTACTCTCCTTTAATGTAATCAATTTGTATGCTTCATTACCCATCATTCATTGTCTTTCATACTGGACACAGTTCCAACTTGCCATTTACTGTAGAGTTCAAGACAAACAAGAACTGATGAGAGACGCATAGACTAACAGCGTTATTATTTGAAATATTATAGCTTTCTGTTTTTGTGTCTGATCTTTTGTGTTATTTAGGTGACAACAACCTCAGCAGATGCTGAAGCCAAACTCTCACTCCCAAGCACACCTAGGTTGATGGCACTTGGTAAGTGTAATGTTCTCACTGTTAACAGGAGTTGGAATGCTAAGTGTCAATGTGATCAGATGTAGAGCCTTTATAGCCTGAACATTTTCATTTTATGTAATTAATTGTCTGTTCCATACATACATGAAGCTGTGGCAGGCCTGGTAATGCATGTCTCCATTTAGTCAAAGTACACCAGACACAGCACAGAACACGTGTTCTCCTGAGGGAGAATATTAATATTCTCATCGAGGAATGTGATGTAACTATAGAATTGGTCAATTTGGAAGGAGATTAGAGGTGCATGGGTCAAGTCAAATCCTGTATACCATAACTTGTATGCTTGTTAATCTTTACACAGTCTAATTTTATTATAGATGGAATTATTTTCTCTACTTTTTCATAGGCTAAACCATACACTATAACAATAATTGTTATACCTGCTGTGTGTGTTATAGGGGACTCTGTTCTGGAGGCACATAAATGGATGCTGGCCATGGAGGGAGATGTCCTCATTCAGCCAGAGGACCTTCCTGACTTCTCCTCAGCAGCAGCTGTCCTAATGGCCTGCTACTATGTCTTCAACATAGAGTACCAGGAAGAGGCAGCCAGTACTTTGGAGTTCATTCAGAGGTTAGCACATAATGTGTCCCTTATGACCGTATGACAGCTTATCTAGCTTACTGCTTTGCAGAAATGGAAATTCAAAAATGACCAAAATGGCTTGACAACAGATATGACGCTTCATTTTCAAGATGGAAATAGTATTGGTGATAACTAGTGGGTGTTCTTTTGTGCAGGTGCATTTGGCTGTGCATGACACATTCTGTTGAATGACACATTGATACGTAATATTTATGTAGGACATGATGTCACTATATGTAGTGAGTGAATAATAGACACCATGCTTATCGTTGTCACTGGGATCTGTTTTGCATTTGCAGTGGCTGATAAATAAATATAATTGGTGGGGCAAAAGCACTAACAGAATATTTCTTCTGCATGCAGGTTCTTCCTGAGGATTAACCCTGAAGGCTCAAAGTGTTCATCCAAGACAGCGGTCAGCCGAAAATCCGGCAAGAAGGTGCAAAGGAAGAGCACAGGTCTGAATCGCAGTGTTGCCACTTTGATTAGGGACATTGTGGAATTTGATTTGCAAAACTATTAAGAGTGTGTCACAATATGTGAATTTGTTTCTTTGCAATCTTTGCGATTTCATGACAAAAGAGAGTTGGACTTGTTAAGATTTGATGGCTGTCTAGTTTTAGGTCTTCATGGCATATGTTCTGGCATGACCAGAGTTTGTTTATGTTTTGCACATTTATATATTTATTTGTATAACTTCATGCCACTCCAGAAAAGTTATAGCAAATGTTTCAGAAGGATGCCGCACAGCTGATAGCTATGATACAAATAATTTTGTATCGAAAAAATTAAGGAAAAACAGCACAAAAACTCTGGGTCTTTATCTAAGGAAGACTACTTTAGTACTGCAAAATTGAAATTTGAATTCGATTAAAACATCTATTAATAATTTAAAAAAGCATTGTAGCTGTGCCACCTCCCTCTTTTAATTGTAATTGTATTACTGTGCCATGCCAGCACCTCAATATTGGTGTGTGCTCCTTTTCTCTGGTTTTATCTCCTTCCTTGAAGGACATAGAGGGTTTAAAAGTTTAAGTTACGTTTTTTGAGTGATTTGTTTTGTATGAGGAGTTGTGCTGATGTGGCTGAAAGCACCGACTGACCTGATTGTAGCTAAACCGATAATTTCTTGTACATGGTTTAAAATGGTGATTATAGGCTTTATATTGTACAGTACCTCAATTACTTAATTAATAGATGTTGTTAATTGATGTTTAATGTTGTTTAAAATGTTTAAATTGTTCAAAGCCATATGGAAAACAGAGTTTTAGGCCCATTTGCCAACAGAAGCTGTTTTATAGATTTTAAATGATTCTTAAAGTCTGCACTTTAAATGGCACATGTTACTGTTAGTAGATTTTAAATGGTTCTTAAAGTCTGCACTTTAAATGGCACATGTTCTATTATTGCTTTCCTCAAAAATAAATGTAATTTTACTGTTAAGTGCTGTGGTGCAATATGTTACAGGAATTTTTTAGTAGCATGGTAAAGTATTTTAAGATTCCAAAAATATCATTATTGTTTACAATTGTGTACTGCAATGTTGCTTCGTATTAATGGAAACTACTGTAAGAGAAAGTACAGATTTAAGGATTACAGTAATATTAGTGGTTATAGTTATACACTCATTTGTATTACAGTAAAGAAAAAAATAACTGTAAAAATACAGTAACATACATATTTTGGGTTTACAGTAATTTGAATTCTCACAGTTGTGTACTGTTATTTGGTCCACAGTAATTTGAATTGTCACAGTTGTGTACTGTGATTAGGTTTACTGTAATTTGAATTGTCACATTTGTGTACTGTGATTAGGCTTACAGCAATTTGATTTGTCACAGTTGTGTACTGTGATTAGGTTTACAGCAATTGGAATTGTTACAGTTGTGTACTGTGATTAGGTTTACAGCAATTGAAATTGTCACAGTTGTGTACTGTGATTAGATTTACAACAATTTGAATTGTCACAGTTGTATACTGTGATTAGGTTTACAACAATTTGAATTGTCACAGTTGTGTACTGTGATTTGATTTACAGTAATACAAATAGTACTGTAAATGTAATCACAGTAAACATACTGTGAAATCGATTACATTAATTTACTGGCATCGTGCTGCCAGTAAGTTACTGTAAATTTACAGCAAAATATTTTACAGTGCACGATAAACGATAATATCACGTATCGTACCATCCCTACGCGAGACTAGTCAAAAAGGGACTTTTGTGTGTCTGTTTGTGTGTGCGCTAGGGGTGTAACGATACATTTTAACAGCGATAAGATACGCATCACGATACATGGTTAACGATATGATACATGGACGATATTGGTTCATTCATGGCGATACAATATGATTTGATTCAATGATTTAAAATCGATATAGTAACTATTAGAAATGTAATCTGTGTGAAACGTGTAAACAAAATTATGGAAGTAAACGCTGTGATTCTCTAGCAAATACATGGACATTATATTTCAACACATATGGACAAACCTGCACCTTGACATGAACACAGAGATTACACACATTTATCCATAGACCAAGAGTAGCTATATGGAATGGAAAGGTAATTAGACCCCTCCTTTTCATTTTCCCTCTTAAAATTGCTAAATAACAAGGCAAAAATACTTAGTTTCCATACGATTGATTATTTGCATTGCAAAACGATTCGATACTGAATACCGCATTTTAAAACGAAACAAAGCCAAAACGGTACGATATTTTGTTTTTATCAAACGATATAGTAAGTAGATCATTGCAAATTAAAATCGATTTTTCGATTCAGTTACTATATCGGTACACCCCTAGTGTGTGCACATGTGTGTGTGTGTGTGTGTGTGCGTGTCCTTACGCTGGTGACCTTGCGGTAGATCTGAGCAGCGTTGGTGCATTCAGAGTAAGGGTATTCAGACGTGGCCATCTCCAACATGCACATCCCAAACGCGTACACATCCACCGCCTCGTCATAATGCTCCTCATACATCTCTGGAGCCATGAACTCTGGAGTACCTGCACGCACACACACATGCATGCACACACACGCACGCACGCACGCACGCACGCACGCACAAACACACATACACACACGCGCACACAAACACACATACATGCACACACGCACACACACATACACGCACGCACGCACGCACGCACGCACACATACACGCACGCATGCACACGCACGCACGCACACATACACGCACGCACGCACACACACGCACAACACACTCATGCACACGCACAACACACACACACACACACACACACAGATATTGAACACATTACTACACATTATTACTTTAAACATTATTTCATGCTTTAACTATTACAAAAATAGCAGATCTACGAGAGCTTGCAGATCTGCTATTTTTGAAAAATCTTTAACATTTGTGCAACTCTTTGAATATTTTTGACCCGATTCTATAAACGTCTTCTCTATCCTTCTAAGGTTTTTTGAAAAACGCATGTTCAAGGACCCCCAAAATGATATATACTTGGCTTCAAAATATTTAGTTCCAGGGACCCCCCAGAAGCAAAATTTGAGTTACAAATGTTCGCTTTAAAAATGCATATATATAATGCATATATATATATATATATATATATATATATATATATATATATATATATACACATATATTCAAAGATTTGCAGAGATTTTCATGACTTAAAAAATAGCATGCAGATCTACTGTTGTTCCCCATTGAGCTTGGCACATTTCCTGGGACAAGCTGCCCAGGTCACACATGTCACACGTGTCTTCTTATTTCTTCACTCTCAAAAAGCGCCTGCAATGTAGTGCTTTTGAAACTACATTGCAGTGCACATCATGAGGTTATCACTGCTTGCCTCCTGTGAATTGTTAAATTTAATTTGTTTTGTTTATTTCGTTGCTGAGTGAGGTCAGCAGACAAAGTGACGTGAGTGAGATGAAAAAAAAAACCCTGGGTGGAATGTGCCAATCTCAACAGGAAACATCGGTACAAGATCTACAAGCTCGCAGCGCGGCACTCGGTGCAAGCTTGTAAGATCTGCTATTTTTTTCTGCTAAGTAATAAAATAATTCCAGGGTTAAATAATCAGAGGGAGAAGCTGAGTGAATGCTGTCAACAGATGGAACAATTAGAGGTGTAACGATACATTTTAATAGCGATTCGATACATATCACGATACATGGTATGGTTGACGATACGATACATGGACGATATTGGTTCATTCATGGTGATACGATACGATACGATTTAATTATTTAAAATCGATATAGTAACTATTTAGCAAATAAATTAATTATGTGTGAAAGGTGTGGATAGTGCAGGTTTTTAAGGGAAACATGTATTATTATGGATATAAATAAGTAAACACAGTGATTATGCCAAATACATGGACATTGTATATTGACAAACCTGCACCTTGACATGAACCCAGAGATTACACACATTTATCGATAGACCAGTGTAGCTATATGGATAGGAAAAGTAATTAAACCCCTCCTTTTATTTTTTTCTTCTTAAAAATGCTAAATACAATGCCCAAGTAGGTAGCATCGACACAATCGATTCTTTGCACTGCCGATTCGATACGATACAAAATAAAACGATACGATTCGATTTTAGCTGTTTTCATTTCGATATACTTCGATTTTTTTAATTAAAAACTATATTTCGATACAGTTACTATATCGTTACACCCCTAAGAACAATGCCTCCTCTATGTGCAGCAGTCATACAGTATACATTCAGTGCTGTTTGTGGTGGAGGGCTTATTTTCCTAATGCTGAAACCACCAGGCTTAATGAAATAAATAGCAGCCATGCCTTCTGTGCATGTGGAGATATTAGCTAAACAATGTGCTTTGATGTTCGGCAGCTTTAGGGCGTGTCCATGAGATGTGTGTGAGGCTGGAAGAAGTGACACAACACTGACCAAGGCTTAATAAACTCAGCACAAAAAGAAAGGAAACTTTACTTCGGTCCATTATATCTCCCCTTTAATAATACCAATTTGTATTGTGTTTTATATCATTTTTATCGTTGATTCGTCACCTTTACAACGAGGTACGGTTTGTACGCATCGGGCATTCGTGGAATGAGCACCACAGCCAAACGTGTGGGTAGCGCCGACCAAAGTTTGCCAACATTCGGGTCCATTATATCCTCCCTTAAATTACCCAAATGGTATTGTTTTTATATCATCGTTATCGTTGATTTGTCACCTTTACAACAAGGTACAGCTTGTAAGGATCTGGCATTCGTGGAATGAGCAACACAGCGGAATGAGTGGGTAGCGCCCCTCCAAAAATGGTCAAAATGGCCTGGCAGGCCTGCAATACTGTTCTTTTGGTGTTCACCTTTGTTGTTTGGTTCATTGAATGATTGCACTCTCCCACAGTAATAAGGAAAAGAAAAAAAACAACAGATATTGGTCATTTTAACACTTTGTTAATTTTAAGCTCAGTGTCAGGGAAGCCCAAAACGAGAATAAATGCCAGCAGAACAGTATTGCAAGCCATTTTGGCAAAGTTTTGGTTGGCGCTACCCACACGTTTGGCTGTGTAGCTCATGCCTTGAATGCCCAACGCAATTACAAATAGGTATTATTAAAGGGGAGATATAACGGACCGAAGTCAAGTTTCCTTTCTCTTTGTGCTGAGTTTTATAAAACATAAAGAGCAGTTAGTGCTGGTGTTCTCTGTGAGAAATATATGGTAAAGTTATCTTTCCAGAACGTGCAGCTGGTAAAGAAGGAGAGTATTGTATTGTTGAAATGAGTTGTGCTCGCACCCTTCATTTAAATGAGAGGCTATAAAAAGGACAAAACTATTAATTAATTATCGCCATCGTTGCCAGTAACTTTATATGGAAAAGGAGCAGTCAGCTTTATATGGATAGCGGTATGTACGTCTGCTCCTTTCCAGTGCAGACGGACAACTGATCATGATCTTTCTGGCACTGCATTATTTACTTCCACTTTGTTATATTATTTTCCACAATACATTACAGATCCATCTAAAACATGACATTGACATTTGACATTGACTATATATTACTAGTAAGACACCTGAGGGTGGAATGCGACCTCAGGGTGACATGCGACTGTCGCGCCAATTCTTGACTATCTGGCCAACCACAGCGTTTCTCTGACGATTCTAGTTGTTATCATTCTGGGGGGAGTTTGTTCATGTTTTTTGTGAGGGTATCAACCCTAGGAGACACGGGGAGAACATGCAAACTCCACACAGAAAGGCCCTATCGCCAACCCCACCTAGGGTGTGAGCGATAGGGCCTAAACATGGAGATGTGGAGAACACTATATATGGAGATAGTCCAGTCCATCATGTCATATGGGACTACCGTCATAGACAGTAGCCATTGTTAGGCCGGAGTCAATGGCTGTCTGTCTGACTGTCTGTACAGGAAGTGATGTCACATGACATACTTTTTATGCCCATATATGAGTCATTCTGTACCACATCTCCATGTTTAGGCCAAACAGGTTCGCTCCATTTCTCCATGTATAGGTCCAAATGACCAACGTCGAGCTTGACAAGGAGGATACCGCACATTGTACCTCATCCACCATTTCTTCTCTCTCCTTTTGGTATCTTTATCCTCCTCCTCCTTTTTTTCTTTTTTATTCTTCTCTCTTTATTCTTAGAAAATATATATTAAATTCTAAGAACGTTTCGAGTACCAGTTTGATACAAGAGCGAATAAGCGCTACACTTCTGGAATCCTGTGCGTCGACTTAAAGTCGGATCCAGGCCTAATAACTTTATCTAGCCGCCCCCGTTGCCACCTCCTTTTCTTCTCTGAGACACATTGTACCTCATCCACCCTTTCTTCTCTCTCCTTTTGGTATCTTCATCCTCCTCCTCCTTTTTTTGTCTTTCTTAGTCTTGTGTATCCTTCTCTTTTGGCTACTGTCTATGACGGTAGTCCCATATGACATGATGGACTGGACTATCTCCATATATAGTGTTATCCACATTTCGTGTAGCCGCCCCGTACAGGAAGTGATGTCACAACTCGCTGACATCACACTGACATCACAGGGGTACGGAAGGACACTCAAGCGACACGGTTCTTCAGAGTATATGCGACCTTCGGTCGCAATAAATCCTTGTTTTGAGTGGTCTCGTGTAATATTGTAATATTTTGAAATATCCACTTTTGATATTCATGAGCTGTATGACATAAGGATTCAACATTTTAACAAAAAAGGGTTTGAAATAATTCACTGAATGTGCAATGTATCCAGAATATATGAAAGTTTCCAGAAATTTAACTTTTACCCAATATATATATATTTAGATGGATCTCTGCATCATGCATTACTTAAAATCCACCAAAAGATACTAAAGTATTACCAATGACACTCTTAGCAAAGGATGCTATCTTCAGCGTGGCCAGGTGTGTGTGTGTGTGTGTGTGTGTGTGTGTGTGTGTGTGTGTGTGTGTGTGTGTGTGTGTGCGTGCGTGCGTGCGTGCGTGCGTGTGTGTGCGTCTCACCTATAACACTCTTAGCGAACGATGCTATCTTCAGCGTAGCGAGGCCCAGGTCTCCTATCTTGACGGATCCGGTGGGGCCGGTGATGAAGATGTTGTCACACTTCAGGTCGCGGTGGATGATGGGAGGAGAGCGGCTGTGCAGGAACTGCAGACCTTTGAGGATCTGAGAGCTCCAGCGACGAAGCAGCTTCATCTTCATCTGCTTGAACCGACGCAGGTACCTGCCACGGGTGGAGGAAATAACTCACATGTTGAACCGACGCAGGTACCTGCCACGGGTGGAGGAGGAAATAACTCACATGTTGAACCGACGCAGGTACCTGCCACGGGTGGAGGAAATAACTCACATGTTGAACCCACGCAGGTACCTGCCACGGGTGGAGGAAATAACTCACATGTTGAACCGACGCAGGTACCTGCCACGGGTGGAGGAGGAAATAACTCACATGTTGAACCGACGCAGGTACCTGCCACGGGTGGAGGAAATAACTCACATGTTGAACCCACGCAGGTACCTGCCACGGGTGGAGGAAATAACTCACATGTTGAACCCACGCAGGTACCTGCCACGGGTGGAGGAAATAACTCACATGTTGAACCCACGCAGGTACCTGCCACGGGTGGAGGAAATAACTCACATGTTGAACCCAAGTAAAACTACCAGTATCGGGAGATAAGCGACCATCAGGTCACAGCGTGATTTTAGAACAAAATCTGTAGGAGCAGTGTCCAAAAATGCGTTTGAAAAAAATAACCTGAAGGTGTCGCTAAATGGGGTAGATCCATGTTGATGACATGAGTGTAGAGAGCAAGTGTGTACCGATTTGCGTGATTTTAGGACAAAATGTGTAGGAGGAGCAGTGTCCAAAAATGTGTTTTGCAAGAATCGGCCTCATGGTGGCGCTAGAAGAGGGTCATGTGAGAATTGATGGGTGGTTTGGCAGGCAAGGAGTGTGTGTGCAAAATTTGGCATGGATCGGGGCAACGGTTGCGGAGATATGAGCAGGGCAAAAGTGTGACATGTGATAGACTGACTGACGGACTGACGGACTGACGGACAGACAGCTGGTCGAAGGTTTTGATAGTAACCTGACGGTCGCAACAATACCGCAATATAGAAAGAAATACTCTAGTACAGTGGTTCTCAACGTGTGGGTCGGGACCCTCAGGGGGGGTCCCCAAATTATTTTGGGGGGGTCCCCAGATGATTAGCTTAATGTGCAACATTGTTTTCTCTCTCAACAGTAAACAAACCAATATAAAGTTTAAGTGTATAGAGGGTATCTGCACATTTCTAAAGTGACAATTAAGGACTTTTAATGCCTGTAAAATGAAAAAACATTGGCCAAATTGTCAAATATCAGAGGCAGAAATTGTGAATATAGCCGATCTACATGCTGTAAAGCATGTAGATCTGCTATTTTCACAATAGAACCGTGTTATACAAAATGTAATGCCTCAACTCTTAGTGCTCGTCAGCGTGGGGGGTCCCCAGTTAAAATATG
This sequence comes from Nannobrachium achirus, assembly GCF_963921795.1. NCBI lineage: Eukaryota > Metazoa > Chordata > Actinopteri > Myctophiformes > Myctophidae > Nannobrachium > Nannobrachium achirus. The sequence continues at coordinate 2,520,528 of NC_137813.1, read as the reverse complement.
ATTATTTTGGGGGTCACGGCCTGAAAAGGTTGAGAACCACTGCTCTAGCACAAGTCCAGAATTCAAAATGTACTCGAGTAAAAGTACAATAGTATTGACATCAAAATGTAAAAAGTAAAAGTACAAACTGTTTGAAAATAGCTCTTGGCGTTGTGAGCTTGTAGATCGGCTATTTTCAAATAGCCAAAGTATAAAATAGGGCTAAAGTGGTTTATGTATGTTTTATAATAATATTATTATTTATATCTGCAAAGTAACTAGTAACTATTGTTTTCAAATTGTTTTTGCTTATTTACATTGAGATCATTTTTTAAACTCACATAACATTGAATAACAGACAGGTAGAACACAGCACTATGCAGAGAGAAAAAAGAGGAGGAAAAAAAAGGGAAAAAAGATGCAAAAATAAATTGTATTTTCCCCCTGAAGGGTCAGGGGGAAATTGTAACGGAGGTGTAACGGAGGTGATCCGAAACTCCCCACCCGGGTTTGTACCCGGGTCTCCCACGCGAAAGTCCAATATCTTAACCACTAGAGCCATCTTTGGTCCAGGGGAGATACTAGACTTTTGAGGCTTCAAGGCTGGGGCTGCGACTCTCTCCATCACACTCACCCCCCTTTGACCTCCTCCTACTGGGAAGCCCGAATCCGGGTCACGGCACCATTGTAACGGAGGTGAAGGCTAAGTTTTCTGTTACCAGTTTCGAGTGGCAGCCTCCTCTAAGTGGCTTTTCAGAGCGGTTTTAAAGGATGTTGGGGATTTACACTCTTTTAAAGTCAGCCCCGAAATTATAATAGTATGATACAGTAGGTCAACAGCTGACCAGTACAGTAAGTAGTCATACAGTCAGGCTATACAGACAATTAATGTGATTGGCTTATAATTGTGCATCCCCACAATGACATCATTCTTAAAGTGACAGTAACCCTTTAGGTGACAGGACCCCTTTAAGGCCTTCGGTAGGGCGTTCCACATTTTAGCAGCATAGCATAAGAACGAGTTTGACCCTCTGAGCCGAACCTGGGTTGAAGTGTTGTTGGGTGGGCATAGAGCGCGTGCGTTTGAACAGGGTTCAAGTGGTTAGAGTAAAAAACAACAAAAACAAACGCTACTGCAGCTGGATTTATTAGGCTCAGGCAGAGAGGCCAGACTGAGAGTCTGCTGCTTTCTACACTCAGAACCAGGGACGTGCTGGCCATTGGGAAAAGCGGGACAACTCCCGAACGGCCGGTTCATTCCCGGCCTGGACCATTAGGAAAAAAATTAAAATAAAATGTCTGCCTTCGTTCCATTTTGGGGGCTGGGCGGCCAACAAAGTAAATCATCACTGTCGGGCAGAAACCTCGTATCTCCAAGTTTCAAATTTGTTCGTTTTTTTTCGCAAAGCAAAGCCCTGCTTCATCATACAAGGCCGTCGCACAAAAGTAGTGAAAACAGTTGATCTACAAGCACACAACGCCTCGCGGTGCGAGGCGTTGTGCGCTTGTAGATCGGCTGTTTTCACTAGTTTAAATCATTTTTAAAATGATAAATACAAAACAAACGCTTTTGGACATACAAGGTTTCCACCCGACAACGACAAAATATAACTCATGTAACTGGCCCACTGGCTTGTCACTTGTCATGATCTGAAATAGCAAAGCAGCAGCAGCGCTATATAGAGAGATCTCTCTCTATAGCGCGCAATGAGGGCCTCTACAACTCTTTTTCCCGGGCTGAATCAGGGGCCCAGCACGTCCCTGCTCAGAACAAGGTGTTTCATTTAGTGTTCCAGTGATGCACACAGCAGCAGCAGCAGAGCAGCCAGCTCTGACCCCTCCACACAGACAGACGCAGCTAGAGTGGAAAACTAATAACAAAGCATGTCATTCATGAGCTGTTGATTGACTTCCCATTCCACTAGAAAACACCTCAAAGTGACTGAGCACTTTTTGTGGCCAATACTTTTGTACTTTTACTCGAGTAATACTGTATTAACAGTTTGCAAATAGTACAGTGGCACGATCATACAGTGATGCTAAATAGGATGACACAAAAATCCCCTCTAAAGCTAGCCTTACACATAACAACTCTGAAAAGATTCATCAGTCGTAATAAAATTGAGGCGAGTCGCGGCGCTCCTCCCCCCCGACTAAATTTTTACCCCGACTTGAGACCCCGATTCTGTCACGAGAATATTAACTGGTTTGATATTTTCGCAAATCGGGCTGAGACTCAATGATGTAACAACAAAAACAGAACGCTTTGAGCCAAAACAAAAGCCATTCATTCCTCAAGACGCTGAGCTGCCAGCCTGGTAGTAAGTTTTCACATAATTGTAGTGGAGTAAAAGTAGACTAGGAGGGCCGTGGACAGTTCAGAAACCTGTCTACCAGCGACATCATCATCGATGGGGAATCCAAGCTTTAATCCAATTTTTTGTATTCCAATTATTCCACCTCAAAGTATTCAAATAGTGGAATATTCAACAGGACTGGCCAAACTGTCAAACATTAAGTAAGCAAGATTCAAACATTGTGAAAATAGCAGATCTATATTCACGGCTATATTCACGCCTGCGTTGCGAGGCATTGTGAGCATGTAGATCTGCTATTTTCACAATATTTATCTGTGGAACCGAGTCACATTAAATGTAATACCTACAATTCCAAGTGCTTGTCAGGGTGGGGGTCCCCAGTTCAAATAATATTTGAAAATAAACATATTATGTTTAGTTTGGGGGTCACGGCCTAAAACGTTGAGAACCCCTGGTATAGAGCATTAACAAATTCATCCACCAGGGGCATTGACAACTCATTCTTATGACTTCCTATCTAGCCAAGCTTTATAAACTATATATTTTTTAAAGAGGAAACAATAATGAAATAAGATAAATAATAAGTGAATATTCGACTTCGGTGAACAACGTCGAATAGTGACTTTGAAATTCTAATATTCTAATATTTTGGTGAATGCCCCTAATCCTAATCCAAGCCAATAGAAACTGCAGGCTTTAGATTCCTGGAAAGTCGGCCTGATAGAATGGAAGCCATTGTTCTGGCATCAATAAAAGTCAGAATATATATTTATGAGCGTCGCTCGTGGAAGCAGCCATGCTCCTACATCTGGCTTTGCCAAAGTGTGTCGTACGCCCAGGGTCACGTTGGCCTCGCACGTCTGTGGCACTTTGACCATTATTTTAACCCATTTAGGCCTAGAATTATTGAATGCTTTAACCAGTGAAAAATAGCAGATCTACAAGCTCACAGCGCGGCACCGAGTGCCGCGCTGCGAGCTTGTAGATCTGCTATTTTTGAAAAAGTCATGAAAATGTGTGCAAATAGATGGGGGTCCGTGACCAAATACATGTCATTTTGGGGGTCCTTCACGTGAAAAGGCTTGAGCACCACTGACATAGTAGTCTCTCAAGAACAGACTAACTGAGCTCCAGTTAAGTGAAAAGGACCTTTTCTTTGACGATGGCTGGCCAGATTGCTGACATAGAAACATAGGGTTTTTCAAAAAATCTTAGAAGGATTCAAAAGACACTTATAGAATCGGGCCAAAATTCTAATTCTCATGATTTTTCAAAAATAGCAGATCTACAAGCTCGCAGCGCAGCACTCGGTGCCGCGCTGTGAGCTTGTATATCTGCTATTTTTCAATAGTTAAAGCATAAAATAATGATACACAAAATGTGTACCCGTTCTAAATGGGTAAGCTTTAACTATTAAAGAGTAGCAGATCTACAAGCTCACAGCTGCAAGCTTGTAGAGCTGCTATTTTTGAGAAATCGTGACCATTTGTGCAAGTCTTTGAATATTTTTGATCCGATCCTATCCTACAACTTTCCAACGCCCCATCATGCATTGCGCAGAAGGCGTGCGGCAGCTTACCGGCACCGCAGCCAAGTGTGATCTACAAGCTCACAACGGTTGCATCTGCGACGCGACGTGAGCTTGTATGTCTGCTGTTAACCGGAAGTGTCCCACACAGATAATGCTACAATAAATTCTCGCGGAAACAGGTGGATAAATGTTTTCTAAATCCTTCCTCTAAATCAGTGGTTCTCAAACATTTTCATGTTAAGGACCCCCCAAAATTACATGTGTTTGGCCGGGGACCCCCATCTCAAAACATGTTGTTCCAGGGACCACCCAGAAGCAAATATCTGAGTTACAAATGTTCGCTTTTAAAAAGATACATTCAAAGAATTTTTCATTTTTTTTCAAAAATGGCAGATCTACAAGCTCGCAGCGCGGCACTCGGTGCCGCGCTGTGAGCTTGTAGATCTGCTATTTTTCAATAGTTAAAGCATTGAATAATTCTAGGCCTACAGGTAAATGGGTTAATCACTGAAAAACCCTGTCTAAGGATGATGATGTCATTGGTAGGCAGGGTCATGTGACATGGCTACTCACGCCTTGAGGGTCCCAGAGGTCATGAGCTCGGTCACCAGGGTGATGACCTTCTGACCTCGGTAGGTGCTCTTCCAGGAGTCGTAGAAACGCACGATGTTTGGGTGTTGAAGTCCTTTCAGCATCTCCACCTCCTCCTCGAAGCGCTGCCGCTCCGACTTGGACAGCCTGCGAGTCTGAAACATTTATTATGTTAGATATAGAATATGACTATATATATATATATATATAGATTAAAAAAATTAACGCATTTTAATCACACTTAGTTTTTGCACCACGGAACCTTCAGTTTCAGGCATACCGATCATAGCGATGCACCAACCAAGAAGAGACAACAAACGCAAAGGGAGAAGTAGCCGATCAGAGCGATTTGCTTGACCCAGTGGATGCCAAATTCAGATTTAAAAAAACACACTTGTTGATTCACTCGTACAACAAAATGTGTTTTACTTGAAAAAAAAAATGCTTCTCGGGTCAAATATTAATATGCGATTAAAATGCGATTAATTAAATACAAAGCCTGTAATTAATTCTATTATTTTTTTAATCGCATCCCAGCCCTAATATATATATATATATATATATACTATATATAATATAGATATACAGAGAGAGAGATAGAGAGAGAGAGTCTGAAACATTTATATATGTTAAATATATAATACTTGGGTCACGATACGATTGTATCACGATATATTTTGCGATGCATATTGCAATATATTGTGATATTCAACTGAATTAACTTTTTTTCTTTTTTTCTTTTTTTTTAGAGCTGAACTTTCCATGCACCACCTGGGTAGTCTAATAGTAATAACAAGCATGTAGATCACATCATATTGATAACTCAAAGGACACATTGAGTAAAAACCATTTTTTATGTCATTAAAACTTTCTATCTTCAATATTTATGACATCATGGATCCAACCCTAACCATATATGGGCATACAAGGGACAAGGACGGAAAGACAGAGATACAAATATATTTAATTGCAAGTGTGACATCATCTTTCTACTGTTAATAATTATTATATATTAATAGTAGTAGCAGTAGTAATAATTAATAAAGGTTTGAATATTTGGCTGGCAGGCCTGATATGAACTGGAGAGGAGGGGGGAGTGTGTGTGTGTGTGTGTGTGTGTGTGTGTGTGTGTGTGTGTGTGTGTGTGTGTGTGTGTGTGTGTGTGTGTGTGTGTGTGTGTGTGTGTAGGGGCGTCACACCAAATTCTGGGCCCTGGGTACAAGGATTCACTGCGGGCCCCCCATGAATGTTAACTATTAAAAAATAGCAGATATACAAGCTCGCAGCGCGGCACCGAGTGCCACGTTGCGAGCTTGTAGATCTGCTATTTTTGAAAAATTGTGAAAATGTGTGCAAGAAACCTATGTTTCTATGTCAGTGGTGCTCAAACTTTTTCATGTCAAGATATGATATGTATTTGGCCACGGACCCCCATCTAAAAATATTTAGTTCCAGGAACCCCCCAGAAGCAAAATTTGAGTTACAAATGTTCGCTTAAAAAATACATATATTCTCTCTCTCTCATTTTCACGACTTTTCAAAAATAGCAGATCTACAAGCTCGCAGCACGGCACTCGGTGCCGCGCTGTGAGCTTGTATATCTGCTATTTTTCAATAGCTAAAGTTACTAGAGCCCCTCCACCTTGGGCTCTTGTAACTCAGTCCCACTCCCCCCCCCCCCCCCTTGTGACGCCCCTGTGTGTGTGTGTGTGTGTGTGTGTGTGTGTGTGTGTGTGTGTGTGTGTGTGTGTGTGTGTGTGTGTGTGTGCATGTTCATAATTTGTAGGATTTATGACGGCTTAAAGTCCATTTAAAACAGACTGAGAGTTGAAAGTGTCCTTGAACAAAGACACTGTGAGCTCATCTGGTTCTGTTCACTGTCTGTCTGTGTCCAAGAACACTGTGTTCACAGCAGACACACACATGCACGCACGCACGCACGCACGCACGCCCACACGCACGCACGCAGCTGCTATGTACTGTATGTATGTGACACATAGTGAACTGTAGCTCAATGTTCTGGGCCAGAACTCAGCTCTAAAGAACAGCCACGCAGCAGCAGTAGGCTAATATGCATGGTAGCTAGTCTTGGCAGCAGACAATTGTACAAGTCCCTCTGATCCGAGTCCCAAGCGAGTCGCAAGTCATTTGGTCCAAGTCTCAAGCAAGTCTCAAGTTTTTTCTGTTGTGGGCAAGTCAAGTCGAGTCGAGTCACAAGGTTGTCAAGTCAATTCGAGTCGAGTCACAAGGTTATCATGTCAAGTCGCGTCGAGTCAAGTCGCGTCGCGTCGAGTCACAAGGTTGTCAAGTCGAGTCAAGTCACAAGCTTTTCAAGTCGAATCACAGGTTATATCTCAGGTTTATATCTTGAAGAGCGAAACCTTTCTTCCTAAAGTAAATGTCAAAAAATACCATGCAGATCTGATCATAGTGTGTGGCTGCTTCCGTGCTTGTGCTCTTGCTTACATGCCTGTCTCCAATCAATCAAATCAATCAATCAATAAAAGTGTGAACCTAGCGTGGCGTTCACGACTGCTTTGGTGAGTGGCGTAGTGGCAAGTCGTCCGAGTCAGCGTGTCTCAAGTCGAGTCGAGTCGGGAGTCATTGTCTTCCAAGTCAAGTCAAGTCTCAAGTTTTTGACCTTATGTCTGAGTCAAGTCGCAAGTCGTCAAATTTGCGACTCGAGTCCGAGTCAAGTCGAGTCATCATGACTCGAGTCCAATTGTCTGCTTGGCAGTAACATGTGGGGACTGTGGATGAAATCCGGTGTATTTACATTGTATTTATCTAATGTCCATTAATATGCATTGTCCCGTCTCAATAAACAAACACAGTAAAAGTAAGTAAAGTAATGAATACTAATGTCATCCAGCATCTACAATCCAGCAAGTGGCAGCACAAGTGGTGGCAAAACTAAAGCAGAATGTTTAGCTACATTCTCTCACGACAGCTCTCACAAACATACAGTAGCCACCACGTCGAACAAACATGAACATTTTGCACTGTCCACATTTTAAACATGCCTCTCTTTGAACCGCATTTATTTCAATTTAACAAAAATTCGCCTCACGCAGAGCAGCCAGTCCTGACCGAGTGATCCATAGTTGTCCGGCGACGCGATTTACGTCACAAACGGGCGTAAACACAACGCACTCCTCCTCCTGCCTGCAAGCGGAGATGGAGCGGGGGGGGACGGTTCCACAGAGCAACATCACAGACTCTTCTGTGCTTCACACCAAGGGGGACTAACACTACACTGGGGGGGGCGGTTCCACAGAGCAACATCACAGACTCTTCTGTGCTTCACACCAAGGGGGACTAACACTACACTGGGGGGGACGGTTCCACAGAGCAACATCACAGACTCTTCTGTGCTTCACACCAAGGGGGACTAACACTACACTGGGGGGGACGGTTCCACAGAGCAACATCACAGACTCTTCTGTGCTTCACACCAAGGGGGACTAACACTACACTGGGGGGGACGGTTCCACAGAGCAACATCACAGACTCTTCTGTGCTTCACACCAAGGGGGACTAACACTACACTGGGGGGGACGGTTCCACAGAGCAACATCACAGACTCTTCTGTGCTTCACACCAAGGGGGACTAACACTACACTGGGGGGGACGGTTCCACAGAGCAACATCACAGACTCTTCTGTGCTTCACACCAAGGGGGACTAACACTACACTGGGGGGGGCGGTTCCACAGAGCAACATCACAGACTCTTCTGTGCTTCACACCAAGGGGGACTAACACTACACTGGGGGGGACGGTTCCACAGAGCAACATCACAGACTCTTCTGTGCTTCACACCAAGGGGGACTAACACTACACTGGGGGGGACGGTTCCACAGAGCAACATCACAGACTCTTCTGTGCTTCACACCAAGGGGGACTAACACTACACTGGGGGGGACGGTTCCACAGAGCAACATCACAGACTCTTCTGTGCTTCACACCAAGGGGGACTAACACTACACTGGGGGGGACGGTTCCACAGAGCAACATCACAGACTCTTCTGTGCTTCACACCAAGGGGGACTAACACTACACTGGGGGGGGCGGTTCCACAGAGCAACATCACAGACTCTTCTGTGCTTCACACCAAGGGGGACTAACACTACACTGGGGGGGACGGTTCCACAGAGCAACATCACAGACTCTTCTGTGCTTCACACCAAGGGGGACTAACACTACACTGGGGGGGACGGTTCCACAGAGCAACATCACAGACTCTTCTGTGCTTCACACCAAGGGGGACTAACACTACACTGGGGGGGGCGGTTCCACAGAGCAACATCACAGACTCTTCTGTGCTTCACACCAAGGGGGACTAACACTACACTGGGGGGGACGGTTCCACAGAGCAACATCACAGACTCTTCTGTGCTTCACACCAAGGGGGACTAACACTACACTGGGGGGGGCGGTTCCACAGAGCAACATCACAGACTCTTCTGTGCTTCACACCAAGGGGGACTAACACTACACTGGGGGGGACGGTTCCACAGAGCAACATCACAGACTCTTCTGTGCTTCACACCAAGGGGGACTAACACTACACTGGGGGGGACGGTTCCACAGAGCAACATCACAGACTCTTCTGTGCTTCACACCAAGGGGGACTAACACTACACTGGGGGGGGCGGTTCCACAGAGCAACATCACAGACTCTTCTGTGCTTCACACCAAGGGGGACTAACACTACACTGGGGGGGATGGTTCCACAGAGCAACATCACAGACTCTTCTGTGCTTCACACCAAGGGGGACTAACACTACACTGTGCTTCACACCAAGGGGGACTAACACTACACTGTGCTTCACACCAAGGGGGACTAACACTACACTGTGCTTCACACCAAGGGGGACTAACACTACACTGTGCTTCACACCAAGGGGGACTAACACTACACTGGCACACACACTGCCATTGGAATATGATAATCAGGGGATATCTTAAAAAGTCCTGGAATAAATTCCTTACCAAAACATTTCTTCACCAATGTGTTTGTAAAGGTGTCTAGTAACACATCTCACAAAGACTGAAATTCAGTTTCCCTAGGAAAATCTTTGACAGCTAGGGTAATTCTGGGTCTCATTCACTCACTATACACTATACTATAGGGGAAAAGATCACTCCCAAAAAATATGCTTTAAGTGGGATGTGAGTGGGTCTAATTAGGTGTTTTTAATTATTCTGAATCCATTGCAAGCATTTGTTTTGCACAAAAAAACATTCATTGGGCTAACAGCCCATAAAATGATGGTTTAGTGACGAGTCATCACTTTTCACAGTGGTATGCCATCCCACTTAAAGCATATTTTTTTTGGAGTGACTTTTTCCCCCTATAGTATAGTGTATAGTGAGACCCAGAATTACCCTAGCTGTCAAAGATTTTCCTAGGGAAACTGAATTTCAGTCTTTGTGAGATGTGTTACACCTTTACAAACACATTGGTGAAGATTTTTTTTGGTAAGGAATTTATTCCAGGATTTGACACTATTTCTAAAGATATACCCTGACTATGATAGGAATAGCGTGTTTTAAACCTTCTACTTTACCCTTTCTGCCTTTCCTGCAATGACAACCTTAAAAATGCAGCTTACAGAGAAAAATGACTTTTTTATTGTGTCGCCTTTTGCGAGCCACGCGTGTCTGTCAGTGTGTGTACACACTGTGGGACTGCCACACCACACACACATCTAGACACCCTCCGCCTCCCTGTGTTTCTGCACACAACACAGAAAACTCAGCTGGCAGACCGGCGATCACTGCTGTTAAAAGTTGTTATCCTAGATTAAAAGCTGCCGTTTCATTTGCCGTGATGTTGAAAGTGAACACGTAACGTGTGAAATCAGTGGTGGACATTTTATACTGAAGTAAAAGTATCAGTGAGCAGAGTGAGACCAGCACAACAGAACAGAGTAGCTCAAACGGGACCAATAGTAGTTTGTCAATAGACAGTGTCCAGTCACTCTTGCTGTGTGTTACTGCTTTAGTTTTCCCCTCGCCTCCCCGCCCCCATGAGTCAGGATTTGGTGAGAGCCTATTCATTCACTTCACCTATATACCCAGACAGCACAGCGACATAACGCCGATACCTACTCACCCTCTGTAACAAAGGAGACGCTATATGTAGCGTCGGTAGCGTTTGCTCATTGGGACGATGCATTTGCGACGTCGCTTGCCACACGGCACAGATATTTTTTTCTTTTTCAACATGTTACACCCATAGAGTTATAATAAGTAGGTTACACCACGGATAACCGCTTGACGCGAGCGAGTGAGTGAGTGAGTGAGTGAGTGAGTGAGTGAGTGAGTGAGTGAGTGAGTGAGTGAGTGAGTGAGTGAGTGAGTGAGTGAGAGAGTGAGTGAGTGAGTGAGTGAGTGAGTGAGTGAGTGAGTGAGTGAGTGAGTGAGTGAGTGAGTGAGTGAGTGAGTGAGTGAGTGAGTGAGTGAGTGAGAGAGAGAGAGAGAGAGAGAGAGAGAGAGAGAGAGAGAGAGTGAGTGAGTGAGTGAGTGAGTGAGTGAGTGTGTGTGTGTGCATGAGCGCAGGGGGTAGGGGGGGACGGGGGGGATTAACACCTCCACTTTTTTTGGGTGGGGGGGATATCCCCTCCAGTGTTCAGGTCCAAGAAAAAGCCGCAAATATGATCGATTATACTGTACACACTGAGTAGTTCTCATTTCAAGGCGTATTACTGCCCTCTAGAGGCACAGTCCCAACAGTGCAGTCACAGTGCAGTCGGCAGCTCAGCTCAGCTGTTCTGAATGAGTTTAATTAATGCAACGCGATAGTGACAAGCAGGCAGGCAGTGGCAGAAGGAGACCGTCATTGCAGGTGCTGGACCTGCTGCTGGTGTGTGTAGGCTAGTCTCACATCATTCTCAGTCAAAATGAAACGGTCAAAAAACCAAAAAACGATAACGTCGTTCTTTAAATCAAGCAACAATGAAAGTACCTTTGAACAGATGCATAATGGAAATGCAATTTCGTTTGTCAACACATTTTAAGTTACGTTTCCTCTTGTTACTGTGGTTCAATAAAAAGATCTAATATAGACTTAATGAATTCATGTGTATTTCATTTTAAAAATGCCTTGAAATCTGCGTAAAACAACTGTGTAATTCAGCTCAAGTGGAGGGGATATGTCCCCCCCTCCTCGGGGCAAAAGTGGGGGGGATATCACCAAAAGTGGGGGGGATACCCCAACATTTTTCGCACGCGCTACGCGCGCGCACATACCTCCCAGATGTGTCCCCTTCACTTTTAAAATGCCTCCTGCGCCCCTGTGTGTGTGTGTGTGTGAGTGAGTGAGTGAGTGAGTGAGTGAGTGAGTGAGTGAGTGAGTGAGTGAGTGTGTGTTAATGCCTCGGAGATAGAGAGAGCGACAGATACAGACAGCGTCTATAAAAACTGCGTGTGTATGATGTTTTAAGCATTGTTTCCCAAGTACTGGCCTGGGTCTCGACCCACGAGTGGGTCGCGGAATGGGACTGTGTGTGTGTGCCAATGTTGTGTATTGTAACTGCGTCTTCTATTGCAAACAGTGCTAAACTCACCCCCACACCACGCAAAAGTCCTCAATTCAACATAATACAGGCTACGTGAGTAAAAGTACAAAAGTATTGACTTGATTTCATAGGCAATTAATTGTTAGCCTACTGTCAAATCTTTTGTCCCAGTCCAGTTTTTGCTGAAAGACTGTCAGCCCAGACTACACTGGACATCTTACACAATTGTTCCTGTTTCCTGAGTTATTGGTGTCCGAACAAGTGTGCCTTTTTGTTCATGATAGATATTGACAATAAGGTATTGAAACATTTTAATCTGACTTAAAACCTAAACCCCTTATGTTGATCAAATATAGAGCAGTCCTGCCTGAGCGCCCGCAGGGCGCGAAGTCTAGAAATGCACGGCCGCACTGCGGCCGTGCATTTCTAGTTTATTATGTTTGCCAAAAGAGTAAGATTGTTTTATTTATTTATTGTTTAATCTTTAATTATTATTTTTTTTGTCAAATAGCAGCAATCGCTTGCAGTCACGTTGGGACAGTTAGCAGCATTCTTTCCTCAATACATTTGTTACAATAATATGGAATAAGCAGAAAAAATGTAAAGGTCAAAGTTAAACGCAATATAATATGAAATACACATTATAGGCTACTCTTGATACATGAGCAATATAATATTAATACTTTTTTAAAAGGAGTAGTAAATTACTATAGTAAGGGCAGTGGTTCTCAACCTGTGGGTCAGGACCCCCAGGGTGGTCCCCCTAATTATTTTGGGGGGGGGGGGGGGGGGTCCCCAGATGTTTAACTTAATGTGCAACATTGTTTTCTCACTCAACAGTAAACAAACCAACATAATGTTCAAGTGTATAGAGTGTATCTGCACATTTCTAAAATGGCAATTTAAGAACATTTTAATACCTCTAAAATGACACATTTTATCATTGTCCAAATTTTCAAATATTAGAGGCAGAAATTGTGAAAATAGCAGATCTACATGCTCACAACTCGAGGCGTTGTGTTTTTGATTGCAATCTGAAAATGCGGAAAATAGCAGATCTACATGTAGATCTGCTATTTTCACAACAGAACCGTGTTATACTCAACACCAAGTGCTCGTCAGGGTGTGTGTGTGTGTGTGTGTGTGTGTGTGTGTGAGAGGGGGAGGGGGGGGGGGGGTCCCCAGTTAAAATGTGATTATTTTGGGGGTCGCAGTTGCCCTTCTGAGGACTAGGGTGCTATAGCAGGATCATGTTCTTATTATTATTATCTCCATGTCACAGCTCCAGTGTTCTGTAGCTGAACTGCAAGCTGCAGGAGTCTGATATGATAATACTTATCTGACATCAACACATACTGTACACCCCCCATACACCCCCCCTCCCCTCCCCACCGTCAGGGTCATAATTATCACAGAGAGAAGGTACTCAGGAGATCAGCCGGTCCACATGCGCGTGTATCAAAACAGCGGCGCAGTTCGGCCAGTGGAGACGCCCCTATACTCTATAGAGACGCCCCTCTTTACAACACACACGCTGTGCTCAAAATAAACTTGACACTTGTACTGTGAAAGGCTCTCATTTTATTTATCTTCTGTGAGAAATTAGAATTAGTGAAAACGGCTCACAACACACTTTGAAAAGATAAAAATATACTGTCTTGTTTTGTTCACTACTAGAAAATGCAGACATAACTTAGAAAATGCAGACATAACCGTTTATTTACAACAGCCACAAATGTAATACATTTGTAAAACATGGGCTGTAGGAAACAATTAAGGAAACCATAAAATGTGAATTAACGTTCATACTCTGCATTTCCTTAAAGCTTATTCGAATTCGCCTTTACTTTAACATTAAAACCAGAACTACTGTCATACTCAAGATAACTTATAACATGTCGGGTTATTGTTAAAGTAACTGACAGAGATGACAAGGCAACGGGCTTAGGCCAATCAGAGGCAAGCGGAACGAGAGGGCCGAACTGCGCCGCTGTTTTGATACACGCTCCACATGCAGTGGTGGAAGAAGGTGCTCAGATCTTTTACTCCAGTAAAGGATCAATACTCATACAATAGAATGAGTGTCTCTTGTTATAGCTGTTGTTTCATGTATTAGTGCAGGGTTCTTTTTGTTATTTTTGTATGTGTTTTAGTGTTTGTTTTTTTAAATGGACCTCTGAAGTCGGGGCATTCACCAAATATTTGAATATTCGAATATTCGAAAATCAAAGTCACTATTCGACGTTGTTCACCGAAGTCGAATATTCGCTTATATACATTTTTTCATTGTTTGCTCTTTAAATAATACATAGTTTATAAAGCTTGGCTAGATAGGAGGACGTCATAAGAATGAGTTGTCAATGCCCCTGGTGGATGAATTTGTTATTGCTCTATACCAGGGGTTCTCAAACCTTTTTAGGCCGTGACCCCCAAAATAAACATATTTGAACTGGGGACCCCCACCCTGACAAGCACTTGGAATTGTAGGTATTACATTTAACTCATTCTGTGCCAATGACGTCTCATGACGTCTTTTGTGTTTTTTGTATAGAAAGATTTTTTTTTTTTTTTTTTAAGATGTCAAAATGACCTGAGATCAGAGAGATGCTTTTCTCTGTTTGTGTGTTGGCTCCCTCGTTTAGCTGATTGAGAAAATGTGTGTCCATTCTAGTGGATGAACACCTTTTTTGATTCATTCAGCTCTATCTCTGGAACCATTTGTCTGATTGACAAAATTATTTTTGCCACTGAATCACAACAACTGTGTCTGTTTCTGTTTTATTAAAAAGAAAACATTTTTTTTCATTGCATAGTAAAGAAAAACATACAAAACCGTGGCACAGCTACCTTGGAGCCATTTTGGCATTTGGCACAGAAAGAGTTGTGACTCGCTTCTGCAGATAAATATTGTGAAAATAGCAGATCTACATCTGCTATTTTCACAATGTTGGCCTCTTGCTTACTTAATATTTGACAGTTTATCCAGTCCTGTCGAATATTCCACTATTCGAATACTTTGAGGTCGAATAATTCGAATACTAAAAATCACATTTCATGAATGCCCTACTCTGAAGTCTACACAAATAAAGTTGATGATGAATACTGCATTATAGAAATACTCTGTTACAAGTAAAAGTCAGAAATTCAAAATGTAAAGTATGAAAGTGTTGGCATCAAAATGTACAAAAAGTGAAAGTATAAAATGTTTGAAATAATAGCAGATCTACAAGCTCACAACTTCAAATAGTTGTGAGCTTCAAATAGTTGTGACATCACACTGTGAGCTTCAAATAGTTGTGACATCACACTGTGAGCTTCAAATAGTTGTGACATCACACTGTGAGCTTCAAATAGCCCAGGTATAAAATAGGGCTAAAGTGGTTAATGTATGCTTTATAATATTAATTTATATGCAAAGTTACTTTATATGAACTGGTTACTGCAAAGTAACTGGTAACTGGTTGTAGTGGAGTAAAAGTAACATGCAACTACTGAATGATCAGGTAGAGTTGTAGTTGCTGTCAAATGTCCTTCCTTTACTAAACCACGTTGCAACCAGTTGGTTGAGCTTTGTGCAGACATGCCTGAGTGGGCCTCTGAGGAAGACGAAAAGTCGAAACGTCAGTCACCCTGTCGCTCAAATAAATGAACGTGCAGACCAGTTGAGTGCTCCATCTTTTTTATCTGGGTAGTCATTTTTGAAGTGCCCAGGTAATATGTCTTTTTGGGGGCGTTTTGTTACCCTTACTGTACGTTCACAGTCAGGGGCGTGCGTCACAAGGGGTAGGAAGGTGGGACTGAGTTACCAGGGCCCAAGGTGGAGGGGCCCTAATAACGTTATCTATTGAAAAAATAGCAGATATACGAGCTCACAGCGTGGCACCGAGTGCCGCGCTGCGAGCTTGTAGATCTGCTATTTTTGAAAAGTCGTGAAAATGTGCGCAAATCTTTGGATATATGTATTTTTTAAGTGAACATTTCTAACACAAATTTTGCTTCTGGGTGGTCCCTGGAACTAAATATTTTGAGATGGGGGGGTCCTTCACATGAAAAAGTTTGAGCATCACTGACATGGAAACATAGGTTTCTTGGCACACATTTTCACGATTTTTCAAAAATAGCAGATCTACAAGCTCGCAGCGCGGCACTCGGTGCCGCGCTGTGAGCTTGTATATCTGCTATTTTTCAATAGTTAACATTCATGGGGGGCCCGCAGTGAATCCTTGTACCCAGGGCCCAGAATTTGGTGTGACGCCCCTGTTCACAGTCTATAACAGGGCTAGGCAACCTTAGACACGGTGCCAACATTGGCACATAGGAGGGTGATCACTGGCACACTGGCAGACGTGTGAGAGAGAGAGAGGATCTTTATTTTAAAACCAAATCTTTTTTTTGAGCGGTGGTCACACCGTCTCCATAGCGTGGCCGTGTGTGTAGGTATGTATGTATGTTTGTATGTATGTATGTATGTGGGTGGGTCTGTATGTAGCCACAAGCCTGTGGTGTAGTACCTTTTATGACCACACATGTTAAGGGAGGGGCGCTGTTTTCAGGCCAGGCCAGGCCAGGCACACACACACACGCACACACACACACACACACACACACAGGGGGGAAGGGGGGAGGGGTTGGTGGGTAAACCACCGCTCAGTTCACACGGGTGTGATTTTTAAAAGTGGTCAATTAAATGAAGTTAGCTAATGTATAGCAAATTACATCTGGCAGATAATTCTACATTCATTAAAACTCTGAACTCTGACCGGGGCTGGAGTCTGGGAGATGGTGGGTTATTGCTCTGGGTCTAATGATCCTTATAACAATGTCCTGACAATCACAATATGACAAAATATTTGTCATTAAAATGTATGATGACATGGCACACTGACACTCTAGCAAATACAAATGTGGCACTTAATTTCAAAAAGGTTGCAGAGCCCTGTTCTATAACATTATTCACATTTAATTCATGTCTGTCCACAGCACTGACACACACACACACACACACACACACACACACACACACACACACACACACACACACACACACACACACACACACACACACACACACACACACAGACACAGACACAGACGCAGACGCAGACACACACAGACACAGACACAGACGCAGACACACACAGACACACACACAGACACACACACAGACACACACACACACACACACACACACACACACACACACACACACACACACACACACACACACACACCCCTATTCACTGACACACACACCTGAGACCTACAATTTATAATTTAATGTTGACATTTATTAGACACTCCCCTGCAAGCACGGTCAGGACCTGGACCAATCAGTGACGTCTCCATTGGGTCCAGATCAAGTCAAACCATGACTAGTCAGATCTGGCCTAGAATATCACCTGATTTCAACCAACATAAATCCTGCCCACCAAAACGGACGTCCTGGATTAATCAGAGAGGGTCCGATCGAGGCCAGATAAATATCATAACTAGTCAGGTATGTCCCAGAATATAACCTTACATGCTCATATTTCAACTAACATTACAAACAATAACAATAATCCTGTCAAACAAACAAGTCCATATGACGTCCTGGTAATGACGTCCAGATCATCCCCATATGGGCTGTGATCTGGCCTGGTTCTGAACGTCACTGGAGGACGTTATCATCAGGGACGTGCTGGCCATTGGGAAAAGCGGGACAACTCCCGAACGGCCGGTTCATTCCCAGCCTGTCCAGGCCGGCCATTAGGAAAAATGTTAAAATAAAATTTCGGCCTTCGTTCCATTTTGGGGGCTGGGCGGCCAACAAATTAAATTATCACTGTCGGGCAGAAACCTTGTATCTTTCAAATGTGTAATTTTTCTCGCAAAGCAAAGCCCTGCTTCATCATACTAGGCCGTCTCACAAAAGTAGTGAAAACAGCAGATCTACAAGCACACAACGCCTCGAACCGCGAGGCGTTGTGTGCTTGTAGATCTGCTGTTTTCACTAGTTTAAATCATTTTTTAAACGTATACAAAACAAATGGTTTCCACCCGACAACAACAAAATATAGGCCAAACTGGCTTGTCACTTGTCATGATCTGAAACGGGGACGGTCCCCTATTCCGAAACACCGCTATTCCGACGGACCCCTATTACGAAAAAAAAAAAATAGAAACACTTCTATTACGAATATAGGATTCTCTCCCCTTCGCTCATCCCCCCCCCCCCCCCTCTCAACCCCCCCTCACCCCTCGCGCTCATTACTTAAAACAACCATCACCCATTCCCTCTCTCAATGATTTGTATAGGACTCTCTCCCCTTGCTCACCCCCCTCAGCTGATCTACAAGCTCAATGTTCTGCTAATCGCCTGAATCCCCTGATCTAATAATGTCTTGCCCGTGAAAAAAGGCACATCGTAGGCACCACACTCACATGCAGGAAAACTCACATGCGAAGCACAATCAGCTAAACATATTATTGCTGCTTCTCATGTTTATGTTACTTAGACTTGTTTTTGTTTCAAACCTACAGAATGTTGTTTTGACAGATTTAACACACACACACACACACACACACACACACACACACACACACACACACACACACACACACACACACACACACACACACACACACACACACACACACACACACAGTGACAGGTATCAGCCCACGGCACAGTGAATACGTCTAGCTACAGTCAAGGGTGTCACACCACATTCTGGGCCCTGGGTACAAGGATTCACTGCGAGCCCCCCATGAATGTTCTCATATGAGACCCATTTAGACTGGGAGCGCATCATTACGCATTATGTTCTGCTTTAACTATTGAAAAATGTTTCTATGACAGTGGTGCTCAAAATATTTCATGTGAAGGACCCCCAAAATGCTATATATTTGGCTATTGACCCCATCTCAAAATATTTTGCTCCAGGGATCCCCCAGAAGCAACATTAGTTACAAAAAAAGTTACAAAAAACATTTTCACGACTTATAGGGTATAGACTTATAGCAGATCTACAAGCCTGCAAGCTTGTAGATCTGCTATTTTTCAATAGCTAAAGTATAAAAGGCCCCTCCACCGTGGGCCCTATAGTAACTCAGTCCCCCCCCCTTGTGACGCCCCTGGCTACAGTACATGCCTGTACATCAACAGCGTGCAGACACACAATGGAGCGCAACAAAAAAACGCCTTAAATCCTGCCTAATTTATGCTGCGTGTTACAATGGCACGCCGTCAAATAGCTGATCTGCAAGCCCACAGCGGCTGGTGTATGCCAGGAGTCAGGGGCGTGTAGATCTGCTCTGTTTGTCCACGTGTCGTGACACGGTGGTTTAAGTCAGACTGACAGACTGACTGACTGACTGACAGACAGATGCCTTCCGGGGGAGATTCGCTGCCTTCTAGTAATTATTGTTCTTTTGTAAGAGAGACGGGTTCTAGTCACGACAAACCAGCTCCTAGTGTGTGTGTGTGTGTGTGTGTGTGTGTGTGTGTGTGTGTGTGTGTGTGTGTGTGTGTGTGTGTGTGTGTGTGTGTGTGCGTGTGCGTGTGTGTGTGTGGATAGATACCTACAGTATTATCCCACAGGGGGAAATCAGTCAGAGAAGTATGAAAAGAAAAAAAATACAGCAACAAAATATACATTTTCGGACCAGGTTTGATTTTTTAGATTTTCGCATAAAGGACTGCACATGGCCAGGCATGACAGACATTGACATTTTTACAAAAGATGTGTCACCCATGTGTGATTCCTCTGTTGTGTTTTATATAACAACATAACGGCAAATAAACCGGACGTCATTGTGAAAAGCTGAGAGGTTTTCCTATTGGAAGTTGGCTGTGCTTTTGATTCAAGTTTACAGGAAGCTTTCCTTACTAAACAGGTTAAATACCAACCGTTAGTACGAGCCATTATACATCTAGGTTGTAAGTGTCAGCTCATTGTTTTTATATTTGGCAGCTTGGGCCTTGAGGATTATGGGGTTGTAATATAAGGCAAAGCAGCTTGCAACATACTGCTCAATCTCCTCCATTATAGGCATAGCAGTCCATCTATTTAGAAAGGTTCTTTCTGTACCCATAATGTTTCTCTGATGTTGGCTATATGACAGACTGAAGAGTGTGACCAGTGTTGACTGTGAATAAGCTCTTATGTATGTGTTGTTTACACTCTGTTTGGATTCAACAGACAGGGATCTTGATGTGGAGAACAAACTATCTACTCAGGTTTAATCAGTTATTAATATATAGTCAAGTCATAAAAACTAACACACACACACACACACACACACACACACACACACACACACACACACACACACACACACACACACACACACACACACACACACACACACACACACACACACACACACACACACACACACACACAGGGACAAAGAGCGAGGACTAGATAAGCAGCAGCACACACATCAGAACTGTATCATGAGCTGCCAAGGAGAGATTGTGAGTGCGTGTGCGTGCGTGCGTGCGTGCGTGCGTGCGTGCGTGCGTGCGTGCGTGTGTGTGTGTGCGTGCAGTGTATGTTTGTGCACACATCAGAGATCAGGGTAATTAGTAGTGCATGTGCAGTGGTTCCCAGACAAACACTGACATCCCAGCAAACAAACACACAGGACCTCAGGATCCCCGGGGTCATAGGGTCACAGTCTCAGGAGCCCTGGGGTCATAGGGTCACAGGGCCATAGAGTATACAGCTGTTCCAGCCACAAACAAACACACTTTGTACACAGTCTGTAAACAACAACATGAACACACAACATTCCTAACTCTAGAACTGCTGCCTGACAGATGAGGAGCTCTGAATCTGTCTGGAGACATTAGAAACTATAGGACAGGGTTCCCCAATTAGTTTTCCCCAAGGGCCGAATTATTTCTAGGGTACCAAGCCAAGGGCCACAACATTGAATTATGTCTAGGGTACCAAGCCAAGGGCCACAACATTGAATTATGTCTAGGGTACCAAGCAGAGGGCCACAACATTGAATTATGTCTAGGGTACCAAGCTGAGGGCCACAACATTGAATTATGTCTAGGGTACCGAGCCGAGGGCCACAACATTGAATTATGTCTAGGGTACCAAGCCCAGGGCCACAAGATTGCAGGGGGCGACGGTGGCGTTCCCGCTACTCCAGCAACAGTTCAGATATTGTCGTTGTCGGGTGAAAATCTTGTATGTCCAAAACCGTTCGTTTTGCATTTATAATTTTAAAAATGATTTAAACTAGTGAAAACAGCAGATCTACAAGCACTGTGTGCTTGTAGATCTGCTGTTTTCACTACTTTTGTGCGACGGCCTTGTATGATGAAGCAGAGCTTTACTTTGAGAAAGAACGTACACATTTTGAGATACAGGTTTTCCACCCGACAACGACGATATACTAGTGTTGTTGCTGCTCTTATACCACCATTATTACTGGGGTTGGTGGGGGCCAGACAGAAGCCCCCCGCGGGCCGCAAATGGCCTGCGGGCCACCTATTGGGGAACCCTGCTCTAGGATATCAGGTAAACAAGAGGGAACAAATGGAACCAACATAATTCTCTGCGGTAAACAAACACAGTGGTTGTCCTAACGCATCTGCACCATCCTTCCATCAGTTCCTGGCACTGCTTTTTGCACCTCCTGCTCGTTACATTCATTTCAGACACCAAATGAATGTCTGGTTCCTCTCATACTGAGCAGGATTACTATTGCAACAACACATCAGTAGGGTAAAACTAACCTGTCTCACAACGGTGGGGTCCTCAGAGTTACTACAGGGGGTCCTCCAAATCTTTGAGTGATGGAAACTTTTTATTTTTTATTTTTTATATTAACCACTTGAACCCTAGCGTCCATATTCTGACAACTTTAGCCAAAAATAGCAGATCTACAATCTCACAACGCCTCGCGCTGCGAGGCGTTGTGAGCTTGTAGATCGGCTATTTTTGGCAAAGAGGTTTGGTGTAGAGGGGAAAAAGAGCAGACTAAGTACAGAGTGAAAGGTCAAGTGGTTAAATATCTGACATGAATCCAAAATACACCGATGATTGTGCTGTCAAACAATGAAACTATATGGAATCTATGAACAGGTTGTGGGGGTCCCTGCTTCATCTCTCTCTCAACTAAGGGGTCCTTGGCCTGAAAACGTTGAAGATCCCTGGTCTAAACCCAGCTCACGTTCCCTATTAGTGGGTGAACAATCCGACGCTTGGTGAATTCTGCTTCACACTGATACGAAGAGCCCACATCGAAGGATCAAAAAGCGACGTCGCTATGAACGCTTGGCCGCCACAAGCCAGTTATCCCTGTGGTAACTTTTCTGACACCTCCCGCTTAAAACCCAAAACGCCAGAAGGATCTTGAGGCCGCGCTTTCACGGTGTAAACAACAAGAAACTATAGGATAGCAGCAGTAGCTCTGGTCCATAGCGTTACAAGGAGTTCTCCTTAACGCTACAGTATGTCACTAACCATCCCAGACTCTCTCCCCTACAGTCAGAACTAGGAGTAGTTCACCTCCAAAATGACTTTTTTTTCCTATTGATTAGTCACGCCATGGAGAGTAGAGTTCCATAATATTTTTAGTTTTTTGTCACATTCCTAAGAAAAAAATTTGATTCGAGTAAATTTACCCCCATTGATTCCGGATGGGGACCCGTTTTGAAACGGGTCCCCATCCGGAACGAATGGGGGTAAATTTATTGTTATCACATTTTTGTCTTAGGAATGCGACAAAAAACTAAAGATATTATTGAACTCTAGTCTCCATGGCGTGACTAATCAATAGGAAAAAAAAGTCATTTTGGGGGTGAACTACTCCTTTAAGTTCTTAACCCTTTCCAAGCCACGGGGAGCCCCTTAATGTTAAAACCGTACTATATCGAACTTCCTAGGGGGGGACGGGCAGCCAATCGTCTTTTCCCGTACTTTCCCGTATTTACCGAAATAAATGATTTTCATCCGAAAATCGGCGATCGTCTAACCTTCCCTAGTCACCACTCGTGCATCGATAGCTCATGGCTGGGCTGAGATGAAGCAGAAGTGATGTCATTGGCCTTTCCTTTTCCAAGGCACATTATCCCATTCGGTTACTGTCTGTACCCTGGTGCTTGTACAGCAGCCATGCTAGGGGCTATGCTAGCGAAAGTTTTCAGTTCTGCTCTCGAGTCACACATGGATTAATTGCAGGGACATTTACGTGAACGGATCGCGCACGCGAAACGCACGGGGAGATCGATGATCGGCCAAAACACCCATTCTATCCCAACGGAGATCGAGGAAATCACTGTGAGTTACTGACCTGGGGAAAAAAAAAAAAGAAAAAACAACGGCGCTGTTCAAGATGATGTTTATAAACATAATATTATGTCTCGATCACAATACAATAATAGAAATTTCACGGCTAATCTACCAACGCCCATTCTATTTCGGCTTAGAAAGTGTTAAATGGTTTCCTATGGAAATAAGCTTAGTCTTTTCTAGGATCTCCTTTTAGTAGACCTTGTACCAGTGAACTGTACCGTCATGAAACTGTACTTTGTCCTATGCAAACTTCTTCTAAAAAAGTCTTCAATCAATCAATCAAAAAGTTTGAATAGGCTGCCTAACCCTGCTGTGTAGCATCAATGGAGACAGAGTGAACAGCTAGGGACGAGAAGAGAGTCTTCAGTTTACAGAGCATTTAAAAAGCAGAGGATAAAAGGTTCAGCCACGGTGGCTGCTTCTGCTAGTGGTTGAAAACACAACGATGATGCTGTGATGACAAGGAGAAAAAAACATCACCTGCTGAAACCCATCTGCGAGAATGAAGACTGAACGCTGCAGCTTATGGAGGATCTGATGGTTTCACAGAGAGACTGATCTCTGTGTTTGTAGAGGATAAAGACTGAATCTCTGTGTTTGTAGAGGATAAAGACTGAATCTCTGTGTTTGTGTAGGGATGTTGGGCTTCAATGGTTCATTAGCAGAGTTAAGAGAGCATGTCCTCAGGTCTGTCTGTCTGTCTGTCTGTCTGTCTGTCTGTCTGTCTGTCTGTCTGTCTGTCTGTCTGTCTGTCTGTCTGTCTGTCTGTCTGTCTGTCTGTCTGTCTGTCTGTCTGCCTGCCTGCCTGCCTGCCTGCCTGCCTGCCTGCCTGTCAATCATTCCTTTCTATCTGTCTATCAAGTACCAAGCCAACACTGGACTAATGTGTGGTGGCTGAAACTTGGCACAACATTTTAAGAACTGCACTGAGTGTGTATGTCCACTATACCAAGACATCAGAGACACATACTACCCACATACTACACACAACATGACAAAAACTCCCATACCTACTGGGAGAAACTGAACACAGCAGCAAGATTTGTGAACTGTTGTGATAAAAGAAGGTTAGAAACACAACCACCCTAAGGACTACAAACCATTGAATGACATCTAGACCTACTGCACATACAGTATGAAACAGAGCTGCTACCTTTAAATGCATTTTAAATCTGGGTCTTTCTTTTTCTTATACTATTTAAATTGTATTGTCACCTGCAGTTAACACCAGGCCACCTCCACCACATACCTCCAAGCTCAGAGCTTGGAGGTCGGCTATTCTCGGTGCTTGATACCACACTGATCTAAGTATAATCAAGTCAATACTGGAGATGTGGCGTAACGGCATGGATTTCTACACAGAGAGGGCAATTCTTTCAACATAAGATGCTGCATTCAAGTTCAGGAGAGTTTGCTGCCTTCAGGTATGGCATGGAAAGAGGGGGCATTTGGCATTTCTTTCACCATAGTAAAAACCGCATTCATGGTCTGGAGAGTGTTTCCCCTAGCCAGAAGCTGAAGGAGTGGGGGAAAATTGCGAAAAAACTAACTGACAAAACCAGATTTTTCGCGCATGAGGACTCCCATCTTTGCCATACCCTCGCTTTTGATGAACTGACGCCACTGGCCGCCGTGAGTGTGTGTGCACGTGTGTGTGTGCTGGTGACTGTGTGTGTGTGTGTGTGTGTGTGTGTGTGTGTGTGTGTGTGTGTGTGTGTGTGTGTGTGTGTGTGTGTGCTGGTGACTGTGTGTGTGTGTGTGTGTGTGTGTGTGTGTGCTGATGACTGTGTGTGTGTGTGTGTGTGTGTGTGTGTGTGTGTGTGTGTGTGTGTGTGTGTGTGTGTGTGTGTGTGTGTGTGTGTGTGTGCTGGTGACTGTGTGTGTGTGTGTGTGTGTGTGTGTGTGTGTGTGTGTGTGTGTGTGTGTGTGTGTGTGTGTGTGTGTGTGCGCGTGTGCGTGCGTGCGTGCGTGCGTGCGTGCGTGTGTGTGTGTGAGTGTGTAGTGAGTCACCTGCAGCTCGCACCAGGCCACCTCCACGGTGGTCTCAGTGTCCAGCCCCTTGTAGACCGTCTTGAAGGAGCCCTGGCCGATCTCCACGTTGAACTTCAGGAAGCGTCCGGTGGGGGAGGTGGCCACCGCCCGCGTCTCCACTTCCTCTTCCTGCTCCCGCACTTCCTGTTCCCTCTGGATGGGCTTCCTGGAAGTGGGCGGGGCGGCCCACTTCCTGGTGGGAGGGGCTTCCCACTCCTCTGAGGAGGAGCCGGGCTCTGACTGCATCCTGATGACTAAAACAAGGACTTTATAAAAGATGGGGTGCCATGATTTTTTCCCCCTCTAAAACATGATTATCAGCTATTATGATTATACTAGCTAGGATAACGATTTTTTTTTCCAAAAAAAGTGTACAGAAAGAGCTAAAATTTGGTTTTCATGTGGCCACACCCACCAATTCATGAATATACCTGGTTGTCATGGTGGGTGATGACCCAGCTGAAGTTAGCCACACCCACAGTGTTGGGTGAATGGTAAAAAGGGAGGGGATGATTCTATGATGTAATTGTATTCGTGTTTTTGGACCGACATTTTTGACCCACAAGGTGTCAGCCTCCAGGGGAAAAAAATACAAAAAGAATACATAATTGCTCATAACAACCACACTAGGGGGTCTGATGAAGTACTGTCAACCTCCTAGACACATGAAAACCAGAAAAAGTACAAAACTATGGCACCACCTCTTTAACATCCTGCTGACAAAAACAAGGACTTTATTAACATCCCTCTGAATAAAACAAGGACATTATTAGCATAATGTCTGAATAGCAGGGACGTGCTGGGCCTTTGATTCGGGAAGAGGAGTTGGAGAGGCCCTCATTGTGGGCGGCCTTTCGCCATATTATAATTGTTTGCACATAGCGTTATGGCCTTGTAGATCAGCTGTAATATAACACATAGCGTTATGGCCTTGTAGATCAGCTGTAATATAACACATAGCGTTATGGCCTTGTAGATCAGCTGTAATATAACACATAGCGTTATGGTCTTGTAGATCAGCTGTAATATAACACATAGCGTTATGGTCTTGTAGATCAGCTGTAATATAACACATAGCGTTATGGCCTTGTAGATCAGCTGTAATATAACACATAGCGTTATGGTCTTGTAGATCAGCTGTAATATAACACATAGCGTTATGGTCTTGTAGATCAGCTGTAATATAACACATAGCGTTATGGCCTTGTAGATCAGCTGTAATATAACACATAGCGTTATGGCCTTGTAGATCAGCTGTAATATAACACATAGCGTTATGGTCTTGTAGATCAGCTGTAATATAACACATAGCGTTATGGTCTTGTAGATCAGCTGTAATATAACACATAGCGTTATGGCCTTGTAGATCAGCTGTAATATAACACATAGCGTTATGGCCTTGTAGATCAGCTGTAATATAATTCACATAGCGTTATGGCCTTGTAGATCAGCTGTAATATAATTACACATAGCGTTATGGCCTTGTAGATCAGCTGTAATATAATTACACATAGCGTTATGGCCTTGTAGATCAGCTGTAATATAATTACACATAGCGTTATGGCCTTGTAGATCAGCTGTAATATAACACATAGCGTTATGGCCTTGTAGATCAGCTGTAATATAATTACACATAGCGTTATGGCCTTGTAGATCAGCTGTAATATAACACATAGCGTTATGGCCTTGTAGATCAGCTGTAATATAATTACACATAGCGTTATGGCCTTGTAGATCAGCTGTAATATAACACATAGCGTTATGGCCTTGTAGATCAGCTGTAATATAACACATAGCGTTATGGCCTTGTAGATCAGCTGTAATATAATTACACATAGCGTTATGGCCTTGTAGATCAGCTGTAATATAACACATAGCGTTATGGCCTTGTAGATCAGCTGTAATATAACACATAGCGTTATGGCCTTGTAGATCAGCTGTAATATAACACATAGCGTTATGGCCTTGTAGATCAGCTGTAATATAACACATAGCGTTATGGCCTTGTAGATCAGCTGTAATATAACACATAGCGTTATGGCCTTGTAGATCAGCTGTAATATAACACATAGCGTTATGGCCTTGTAGATCAGCTGTAATATAACACATAGCGTTATGGCCTTGTAGATCAGCTGTAATATAACACATAGCGTTATGGCCTTGTAGATCAGCTGTAATATAACACATAGCGTTATGGCCTTGTAGATCAGCTGTAATATAACACATAGCGTTATGGTCTTGTAGATCAGCTGTAATATAACACATAGCGTTATGGCCTTGTAGATCAGCTGTAATATAACACATAGCGTTATGGCCTTGTAGATCAGCTGTAATATAACACATAGCGTTATGGCCTTGTAGATCAGCTGTAATATAATTGGGTGGAACGCCGGGAGCCACCCAATGGAGGCTGTGATTGGACCACTAGGAGTAGTAGGCCCATATTTAGATGATAGACAAGCCACCGGGCCAATGTGATGGCTCTGTGGGCCGCCCCTACTCAATTCACCCTTTGTCAAGTCCCGCCTATTGTCCCGGCCCTCTTCACACCCATTGGTTGCTGTGTCTTGGTGGGACATTCGGTGGGACACTCCATCCACTACCATTTTAATTCAGTTGTTTCGTATTGTTATTCTGTGTATTCAATTCTCATTTCAAACTTGGTTTCAGTGAAATGGAGCTGCTCAGTGGCAGTATAGTGACTTGGCATGTTTTTAAATGTGTTTATTTCTCCAAAAATTATGTTTTAGCTAATTCAACATAAAAAAGGCGGAACCAGGGCGGGACAAGGCAGATAGAGCCTGCTGGTTGGTCAGTCAGGCACCAACCAGAAGGCTAACAAAGGGTTTGAGAGACAAGCCAGTGGGCCAATGACATGAGTTGTTTTACTTTGTTGGCCGCCCAGCCCCCAAAATGTTTATTTTATTTGATTTTTTTTTTTAATGGCAGGCCTGATTCAGCCAGAAAATGGACAGGTCGTTCGTGAGTTCTCCCGCTTTTCCCAAAGGCCAGCATTTCCCAAGTTTGCGTTTGACTCTGAGAAAGATGCGCTAAGCATGGAAACGTCAGTCCCCCCTGCAATAAAGAAATGCGCAGACCAGTCGAGTGCTCCATTATTTTATTTGGGTTGTCATTTATGAAGTGCCCATACAGTTATTATTCTTTTTGATACAGTCTGAGCACCGACGAGTCCTTCTACCGACTGTTGGCTGAAGCGCGCAGACCTCTCCTTACTTGTTATTTTATGTCTGCTGATTCAAGCTTATATGTCAATGTATTACTATTGAACTGCCATCACTATAGGATTATTATAATTTTTTTGCTTAAAGTCTACGACACTCGTGCAACATCAACGGAAGTGTGTCGATATGTTGGCATAACGTTTGTTCTACGTCCCAATATTTCGATGTGGGTGAATGATAACCTGGTTAACCTGCCAACGCTGGTGAATGTTAACCAGGGGTTGTCAGAAGCACTTGCCCGTCGGGCAAGTACAGGCCCAAAAAGTAAATTGTCCATTATATAATGATAGGTAAGATTTTAATTACAGCTCAATGTAACACTTGTTTCTTTACTTTCTGGGCTGTGCAATAACAACTGTGATACCTCAATACCTCTAAATCCAAATACCTAACAGTACATAGCTATGATTGAATATGTCTATGGTTTTACACTTGTTACATTCCACAGACCAGAAGTGTTTAGACAGATCTCTGGTGTTGTGTTTATAGACGGTTTTTGCGTCCCCTCTGAAATTAGCACTTGCCCGGTCGGGCAACCCGAAAGCAAACTCCAACTGCCCGAAGGTTTTATTTACCTGCCGGGGGCAGGTGGGCAAGCCTTAGTGTCAATGCCTGTTAACCTCTATGCCTAAACCTAACCCAAACCCTAACCTCAGTAACCCTGACGCTGGTGAGTGGCTAGCCTGCTGACGCTGGTAGTCTAAATAATGGGACGTAGAAATAGCCAGATTTCCCCAACATCAACTGCAACGCTAGAAAAGAGTGTGGTTGAAGTCACTGACCTTCAGCTGCAGTGCGAGAGGTTTTGCCAGTGTTTGTCTGTGAGCTCTGTGATGTCTGGGAGGTCTGTGAGCTCAGTGACACCTCCTCGTCCGTCTCCTCTTCCCCCGACGTCTGAGACATGACGAGTCGATCCCCGACCACCTGCAAGAACACCACTCATTATTTAACCCTCCACCTGCAAGAACACCACTCATTATTTAACCCTCCACCTGCAAGAACACCACTCATTATTTAACCCTCCACCTGCAAGAACACCACTCATTATTTAACCCTCCACCTGCAAGAACACCACTCATTAGGGACTTTAAGCAAGCACACTTTTCAGGACGGCACCGTCAGGCGGAAGAAGTACAGCTGCTGTGACGCGATCGCCGTCGCAGCAGCTGTACTTCCTTCCGCTTTTACTGAACTCTTTGGTTCCCATGGTGACGCGTCTATGCAGCAGACGTTGTAGACGCTACGTGGAAAGGGAGCTTCTGTCGTAGTAGGAAGGGCTGCGACGGCAGGCAGGTTTATCTATGGAGCACTGATCCATGTTCGGTTACCGTAGCGGACTGCCGTAGCCGCCGTCGCTTAAAGTCCCTATTATTTAGATAGAACAGTCCTTTTCTCTCCACCCCCCCCCCCCCCCCCCCCCCATAATTTGGGGACCCCCCTGGGTCCCGACCCACAGGTTGAGAACCACTGCACTATAGCAATATCAACACACGTTGCAAGCAAGCAAACAAACTAACAAACTAACAACACATTTGTTTACAACGTGACCTACTGTACATGTCATGTTGTTGTTCATTCAACATTCAAAAGGAGATCCATATTTTCATAAATTAATGCCAGAGGAACTTCTTGCACAACGTCTCCCAGAGAGAAAGATAAAAGTACAAACAACCAGAGATAAGAAAGAACTCAGCATTCCTTCAATACAAAGTGCAACTCACACTACAACTATAGTACAACTCACACTACAAGTATAGTACAACTCACACTACAACTATAGTACAACTCACACTACAACTATAGTACAACTCACACTACAACTATAGTACAACTCACACTACAACTATAGTACAACTCACACTACAAGTATAGTACAACTCACACTACAACTATAGTACAACTCACACTACAAGTATAGTACAACTCACACTACAACTATAGTACAACTCACACTACAAGTATAGTACAACTCACACTACAACTATAGTACAACTCACACTACAACTATAGTACAACTCACACTACAACTATAGTACAACTCACACTACAAGTATAGTACAACTCACACTACAACTATAGTACAACTCACACTACAAGTATAGTACAACTCACACTACAACTATAGTACAACTCACACTACAAGTATAGTACAACTCACACTACAACTATAGTACAACTCACACTACAACTATAGTACAACTCACACTACAACTATAGTACAACTCACACTACAACTATAGTACAACTCACACTACAAGTATAGTACAACTCACACTACAACTATAGTACAACTCACACTACAAGTATAGTACAACTCACACTACAACTATAGTACAACTCACACTACAACTATAGTACAACTCACACTACAAGTATAGTACAACTCACACTACAAGTATAGTACAACTCACACTACAACTATAGTACAACTCACACTACAAGTATAGTACAACTCACACTGCAACTATAGTACAACTCACACTACAACTATAGTACAACTCACACTACAACTATAGTACAACTCACACTACAAGTATAGTACAACTCACACTACAACTATAGTACAACTCACACTACAAGTATAGTACAACTCACACTACAACTATAGTACAACTCACACTACAACTATAGTACAACTCACACTACAAGTATAGTACAACTCACACTACAACTATAGTACAACTCACACTACAAGTATAGTACAACTCACACTACAACTATAGTACAACTCACACTACAACTATAGTACAACTCACACTACAACTATAGTACAACTCACACTACAACTATAGTACAACTCACACTACAACTATAGTACAACTCACACTACAACTAGTACAACTCACTGCTACAACTATAGTACAACTCACACTACAACTATAGTACAACTCACACTACAACTATAGTACAACTCACTGCTACAACTATAGTACAACCCACACTGCTAGAAACTAAAGTACAACTCATACATGGAACAACGAATAGTAAAACTAAATAAAACTAGAAGGCTGTAGAATAAGCAGCAGTGTTATTATCCACCCACAGTGTATAAAACATTACTATGTGGAGCCCACGCGTGTTTGTTTACCTGTTGTGATCTGGAGTTCCTTTCCTTTCTGTGTTGATCTGAAGTCTGACTCTCTCTCACACACACTGTTTCCCCACACACACACACACACACACACACACACACACACACACACACACACACACACACACACACACACACACACACACACACACACACACACACACACACACACACACACACACACACACACACAGCTTCTATCAGTAGCTGCCAGAACTACTCCCCCTCCACACACACACACTATACACTACACACACACACACCACACTCACACAAACCACGACACACACACACACACACCCCGCCCCTCTTGCTAGAGACGTTTTTGCACAGTGCTTTTACTGCACTTATGTAACAACTACTACTGTGTGTGTGTGTGTGTGTGTGTGTGTGTGTGTGTGTGTGTGTGTGTGTGTTTGTGTGTGTGTGTGTGTGTGTGTGTGTGGGAGGGCGCGTGCATGTGTGCGCGCAGTCGTGTAAACTGTAAGGTACATTTACTCAAGTAATGTAGCCTACTTGAGTGAAAGTTTAAGGTATTTTTACTGGAGTATTTCCAATTCTCATTTTTTTAAAATTCTACTCCACTAAATCTCAGAGGCAAATATTGTACTTTTTTTTTTACTCCACTACAATATTTGAATACTTTAATCACCAGTTACTTTGTAGACTTTTTATCATTATTAGTACAAAACATACAGCGTAAACGCTGCGCGGTATTTCACAAAGATGAACACAATCCATCTCTCACCGCCCCGCGTACGCATGCACAAACGAGCACGCTCGCGGTGGATTTCACAGGACTGCGCCTGTTCGCCTCGCCGCCCCCAAAACTTCGCTGCGTGGCCGAAAAAGCCGCCCGCCTCTCATTGAAAATGAATTGCTAGGAGGCGGTGACCGCATACCGTGTGGAACCCCCTTTAGGCTATTTGTCTGATACCTATTCATGGGCAGGGACGTGCTGGCCACTGGGAAAAGCGGGACATCTCCCGAACGGCCGGTTCATTCCCGGCCCATTAGGGAAAAAAAATAAAATAAAATGTCTGCCTTCGTTCCATTTTGGGGGCTGGGCGGCCAACAAAGTAAATCGTCACTGTCGGGCAGAAACCTTGTATCTCCAAGTTTCAAATTTGTACATTTTTTCGCAAAGCAAAGCCCTGCCCTGCATACAAGGCCGTCGCACAAAAGTAGTGAAAACAGCCGATCTACAAGCACACAACGCCTCGCACCGCACAGTTTAATAGCTATAGAGAGAGATCTCTCTCTATAGTTTAATAGCTATAGAGAGAGATCTCCCTCTATAGCGCGCAATGAGGGCCTCTCCAACTCTTTTTCCTGGGCTGAATCAGGGGCCCAGCACGTCCCTGTTCATGGGTTGCATTTGTAGTCCTCAACGGCCATGTTGAGGACCAACACTGGTGTTTCTATTTGTCTGATTGGCACAGAACCAATGTTCTACACCAATCAGAACACCTGTGTTGGTCCACAAAATGGCTGGTGTAGGACTACAAATGCAACCCATGAATAAGTTTGTAGCTATGTTTATTTAGATTACCAGACTTTCACTTGTAACAGACCATTTCTACATTGCAGTATTGATACTTTTACTTGTGTGCTTGCGCGTGCGTGCGTGTGCAAAAAGAAGAAGAAGAATTACCTACGTCATCCCACGAGGGAAATTCAGTTCTCCAGCTTAACCCAGCTGAACCCAGTGCTGCCCACAAGGAGCGCAGAGGGGGAGCAGTGATAGCTGGAGCGGGGAATCGTACCTGCGACCTCTGGGGCCTCCGGAGTCCTAGGTATGGACACCATTCAGCTATCACTGTGTGTGTGTGTGTGTGTGTGTGTGTGTGTGTGTGTGTGTGTGTGTGTGTGTGTGTGTGTGTGTGTGTGTGTGTGTGTGTGTGTGTGTGTGTGTGTGTTGTGTGCGCACGTGCACACATATCAGAGACAGACAGATCAGGCAGTGTGAAGTGTGTCAGTGTTATAAATACACAAACATTGTGTTAATGATTCTTTAAATGCCATGTTTAACCGCCAAGCCACCTTGAAACCCCAACGTATACCCGATCTACAAGATCACAAGACACCACCTCCGCAGCGCGATGTGAGCTTGTGGATCAGCTATATTTTGCACACAACCAGGACAAAAGTTTCGAATTTTTATTTAAATAAAAAAAACAACCAGGAAAACTGTCCTCACATTAAAGTAGTAAACATCTGGACCTCACACACATACACGCGCGCACACGCGCATGCACACGCACACGCACACACACACACACACACACACACACACACACACACACACACACACACACACACACACACACACACCAAACAGTAGAGTTCAACTGGGGTGAGCCATATATCATATCGTCACTGTCTGGCCAAAACCTCTTAACTCCATATTTGAGGTTTTTCGATTTTTTTTTGGCACAAATCAGGGCTATTGAACACCCTTTACATCTGAGTGTTGGTTAAAATAATATTGAATCAATGGAAAGTAGTAAAAAGCCCTTGGGTCAAAACCTCCTAACTACACTTTCCTGAAAATGAACATTTTGGAGTTAGGAGGTTTCGGCCCGACAGCAGAGATATGCATTCTATGTAATTTAGAATGGCAGTTTCCAAAACGTAAAAAAAAGAAAAAAAAAAGAACACACACACACACACACACACACACACACACACACACACACACACACACACACACACACACACACACACACACACACACACACACACACACACACACACACACACACACACACACACACACACATGTTGCATCATCCATTCCATTTCCAGTGGACACAACGTTAGGAAACTCCAGATAAATCACACTGACATCAACCATGTCCACACGCCGTCAGCTGAGATCTCTCTCTCATAACCTACATGTGTGCACGTGTGCAGACTATGCACACACACACACACACACACTGGACTATGTTTACTAACTAGCTAGTCCCACCTGTTACATTGGGGGGGGGAGGGGGGGCATTGAGGAGCCTTATCTCCAGGACACACACACACACACACACACACACACACACACACACACACACACACACACACAGCATGCCGATAGTTCGTGGCAAGTCATCCTTACAGATAAGCCAAGACACATTTAGTGCTTATGTATTTACTCTATGTATTTACCCTATGTGTGTGTGTGTGTGTGCGTGCGTGCGTGCGTGCGTGCGTGCGTGCGTGCGTGCGTGAGTGCGTGCGTGCGATCACTCAGGTGAAGTGACAGATCAATTAATAGATTTTTGGCAGATGCAGAAAGGCTTCTATAGATGTACAACTTTAAACTCATCGATCATAAAGCAACACGACAACCTGGAACCACATTACAAAAATATAAACTACAAAAAAAAGGGCTAAAATTAACTACACACAGAAAAAAAAAGGTTCCAACTGGAACCAAAAATGGTTCTTCAGAGCGATTCCATAGAAGAACCATTTTTGGTTCCACAAAGAACCTTTTTCACCAAGGTTCTTTAAAGAACCATTTATTCGAATGGTTCGATAAAGAACCATTAAAGGTGCTTCAAAGAACCATCAAAAAATGGTTCTTCGAGGAACCGTTTCTGGTTCCTCAAAGAACCATGTCAAAAAAAGGTTCTCTGAAGAACCTTTTGGAAAATGGTTATTTATAATGGTTCTTCAGCTACAAAATGGTTCTTCAGCTAAATGTTTCATTACACTTTAAAATATCATTTGTTGGAAAAGAAGAACACAAGATTAGTTATAACTTTGAATTTTATTTACCAAACATCAGTTACAAAACTATTAACTATTAAGAGCTGTGCAACAATGCATACACAAATAAAGAAATAAATAAATAGTGCATGTAGAACCTATTTACATGACTAAGGGGTTGTCCTTTGGGAAGACATCACTACCCTTTCAACCACCTATACCAGGGGTGGGCAACTTTAATGGAGGGGGCCAATATATTGTCAAACTCATTCCATCTGGCCACATTGCATATTGTTGCCGTCTCTCCATATTTGAACTTTGTTTCCTGTAAATGAATGTACTACTTAATCAATAGTATGTCACACAAAAGTAGACGATCTATTTTGAATTGCATGCATTTAGTTAACATCATATTACTTTATGAACTTATACAATCGCATTGGACAAAGACAATAACATTTTAATACTAGTCCTTAAACAGCTATAAACCTGTGGGCCACATTAATTGAAGACGGGTGCCGAATGTAGCCCCGGCCACCAGTTGCCCATGTCTGGCCTACACAGTTGCCATACAGTGGCATCCTACAGATTTAGTGCATTCGCTACCTTCCTCACAGAGAGGGGCACTTTGGATGTTTTGGATTTTGAAATGTTGAGTTTTAAGATGAATGCCTCAATGAAAGCAAATGGTTTTTTTTTTAGCTGGGCTGGATACGCTATGTTGTACAAATGAAAGATTCCCAACACAGCACCCAGTGCCATTGAAATGTCAACGCTTCCATTGTCCATTATCATGACCATCCATCTTGACAGTGATTTCACTTTCAGAGTATTTCAGAGTATTTCTGCCTCCTTTTGTCAATCTCTTCCACGTTCACTAGTGGCCGTCTTTCCTTTTTAAACTTGTTCCTCAAGGAATAATGCAGGCCATCCTAGAGAAAAAATAAAATAAAAAATAAAATAGCATCAGTTGAGAACTTCCAGATGAATATTTACCGTTTACTTGTTCAAGCTCTGGTCAATGTACATTTTTAGTCGTAACATAAGATAAATATTAAACATAATGTAAATGATATTTAGGTAGCCAATTCAAAACAGTGATCACTATTTAAAGCAGGACTATGTAATTGTCCTCTTCTACCAAGGATTTGCACCTGGTTGGACAACATTTTTACCAGTGAGCAAATGACCATCAGGTAAAATGTTTTGCCAGATTTCAAATAAGAGCCACTTGTAATGATTAGTCACCACTAGTTTTATTTCCAAGTCTACTTTCAGGAAGTTAGTTGTGACTAGCTTGTAACTGACACTACTATATATATATATATATATATATATATATATATATATATTAGGGCTGGGTTGCGATTAAAAATTTTAATCTAATTAATTACAGCCTCTGTGATTAATTAATCGCAATTAATCGCATTTTAATCGCACATCGATATTTGACCTGAGAAGCATTTTTCTTCAAGTAAAACACATTTTGTTGTACGAGTGAATCAACAAGTGAGTTTTTTAAATCTAAATTTTGCATCCACTGGGTCAAGCAAAGCGCTTTGATCGGCTACTTCTCCCTTTGCGTTTGTTGTCTCTTCTTGGTTGGTGCATCGCTATGATCGGTATGCCCGAAACTGAAGGTTCTGTGGTGCAAAAACTAAGTGCGATTAAAATGAG
Source organism: Nannobrachium achirus (assembly GCF_963921795.1). NCBI lineage: Eukaryota > Metazoa > Chordata > Actinopteri > Myctophiformes > Myctophidae > Nannobrachium > Nannobrachium achirus. The sequence continues at coordinate 2,483,536 of NC_137813.1, read as the reverse complement.
TTAATTTTTTTAATCGCGTTAATTTTCTGTAATTAATTAATCGCAATTAATCAGTTAAAGTCCCAGCCTTAATATATATATATATATATATATATATATATATATTAAAAAAAACGTATAGCGGCAGGTGCGCAAGAGCGCTTCACTTTATTTGATCTGCCACGCAACATTCATTTTGACCACGCATGCACACCCGTGTATTAACAAAAACATAACAGTGAACTAAAACTTACAAATCCAGTTCCATAAGGTTCCTTCAAATAAGGGAAGCTGAACAGGACAGATTTGAGGACCTCCACATATCCATCGTGTCCTGGATACCTACAAGTTATAAAAAGACACATACAAAGACATTGAGGTCACTCATGTGACAGTGCATCATGCAGTGACACTTTTTATGTTTTTTTTTAATGTTTTTATGTTTGCACTGATGTGATGTCATCTACTGGTGTATCAGCTCTAGGGCTGATTAAGTTATCAGTGATAAACATAAGAAGCAGTTATTTTCCCTGGGTGAGCAGAATGATTAAACACAAAGGCACCCGATAACCTATTAGGGTTGACAGCTTAGAGGTTAGATAAATATAAAATTGTGGTTCTCAAAGTATGGTTCAGGGACCCTCAGGTGCCCACAAGTCCTACATCTCAGTCTTAATTTGGTTAGGGTGGGTTTTAGGGTTAGGGTTATGCATAGTTTTACTGAGGTTAGGGTTAGGGTCAGGTTTAGGCAGTTTTACTGAGGTTAGGTTTAGGTTTAAGCATAGTATTTTCACCAGGTTAACATCACCAGATTCAGACTAATGGAATGTAGGAACAATGAAATGTCAGACCAATGCCATGGCATGGGGTTGTAAATTGACCATTTAAAATATACAACAGATTATGGGGTTCCTTGAAATGAAAATCAATTGAGAACTACGGATAGATAATTGGATATGGCTAGATGCATAAATCTAGGGATAGAGATGTCTATTAATTATTACATTGTATAAATAGAGACATGATATATGATAAATAAATAGACAGATAAGATAGAGACACGCAGTTATAGATGACGATATCAACTTACATGTATGGCTTACATGTTTCGCTCAAGTGGTCAAACAATGCTTGAATAAACATGTTTTTGAGTCTGTTTTTTCCATGTGACCGTAGAGCAGGATCCTTATTGGCCAATGCAGTGAGGACTGCTGGAGGAAACCTAACTCTGCTGCTCAACATTGGTAGGACTGCTTCTGCTGCTGGGGCTGACTGGATCACAGGGGCTTCTTTTCCACTGTAAAAAGTAGAGTGGGGAAAAAACAACTTAGTTCAAGCAAAGAAGTTAATAGTTTTTATATATTAATATCATCTTATGAATTTCAAAGTCTGAAATACATCAGATGTAGAGTAGACTCAATGTATACCGTAATTAACTTACAGTTTCAACTGCTCCAAAGCAGACATGAATTTCACTTGGTCTTTAATTCGCTCACTCATTCTTTCAGTCATCTGTAGAAGAGTAGGACCATCTATTTCATTATCTACGGCAAAAATAAACAAAATATTAGGGTACGATTGCAATATGATCAGTGCCTTGTGACACCCCCTGGATGAGTGTCAAAGTGTCCTTGAGCTGCCTAAACCCTTCTGTTGAGGATTAGGTTGGTGCCTAGCATGTTTGCTTCTGCCATTGGTGCCTGAACGTGTGTGTGTGTGAATGGGAGAATGTAAACTACATTGTAAAGCGCTCTAGGAAAAGGTGCTATATAAATGAACCATTTACCAATTACCATTCTTACCTTACTCAACTGCTTGAAAGGGTGATGGATCACTGTAATGAGGTGTTTACCCTCCAAATGGTATGAGTCTAAGGCGTGAAAGTCCACCTCATCACCAGGCCTGAACACCTGATAAGATATGCACAAATGTTAAAGATATCAACAAGCTTGCAGTGCAGCACTCGGTGCCGTGCTGTGAGCTTGTATATCTGCTATTTCAATAGCCCAGGTAAAGCATATAATAATGGTTAAAGTAATAATGCCTGATAATGTGTTCCAGGTTTTAAGGGGTTACAGTATGTACAGTAGGGTCAGCAAAATGTTTATAATATTTAACATTTGTCCAATTCTTGTCAAACATCGATTTCACCATTGATATAAAACCATCTAAAAAGAGCATTTTCCATTGTAGCCTACTGACATTTTATTTGTATCACAATGCTGGTCTATCAAAATTGTAGTCATACAGCAGTTAATTAAATTGTACACATATTAGACACGCACGCACACACACACACACACACACACACACGATAACTTACTTTTCTTTAACACTGGCTTCCACCGTCTTCCATTTACTGACAGCACATCCTTTTTCACATGTTCTGGAAAATTCAGAGCTCAAATGAGTCAAAGTGTATTCTCAAATGGATCTAAAACATTCTCACTGACTATTAAGTGTGGGTGCCTTTATGGACTGACGTAGCTGTTGGCGCTCTTTTTAAATGCATTAATCTGGCCATTGTCCTTTATATAACACACAGACCACACTACATTACTCAAAATGACCAAATGACTTTACCAAACTTGACTTTTACGCTAGTTCACATCGAATTTTCAAAAACATACCTTCTTAGCTTTCAGTTAACTTTGTTACATTGAATGAAAAAGCTGCACCTGTAGCTAAAATAACAACACAATGGCGTCTCTTGCCATTATATAACAAACTCAACTACTGCTCGTTCTTCATCTCTGTGGAACATCCTAACGTCAACTAAAACATGTTAAAAGTCGAAAAAAACTTACTTTACTTACAGAATGAAGGTAAAACTGAAGAGCTGTTGATTAATCTGGAGTTAGCCTACTTGAAACCGAAAAGTGTTAGTTAAATTTGTCCACAGATGAGGAGGTGAGCTTAGGTGACGCAGCAGTAAATCACAGAGTGGAGAGAGAACAGAAGGAGGAAGTGGGCGTGGCCAACAATCAGCGCGAGCTTGTTGTTGGTGTGTGTGTGTGTGTGTGTGTGTGTGTGTGTGTGTGTGTGTGTGTGTGTGTGTGTGTGTGTGTGTGTGTGTGTGAGTGAGGGGGGGGGGGGACAACAGGTTTAAAACAGTAAGCAGTAGGTTTGGTCATGGTGAATCATGATGACCATGATAAAACATTAGATTCTTGACACCTGCCCAGGACAGGCCTATTTAAAAATATATATTATATAAAATGATATTATCCTATATATTTAATATTCAAATACATTTTTCAGTTATTCAAATATGTTTTGACAGAATCAGATGTTTTATAATCATGATTAGGGACTGGATGTCTTGGTTCCAGGTTTATAATAATGTATATGCATATTTTCTGAAATCTATATGACAGCAAAATGGCCGCTCACACCTATGTTGCACCACCAAGCCAACTGATATGCCCATATAAGGAGATCTCCCTGATGCCATCAGTATATCGCCATATAAAGGCATGCTACCTTTTGTACCCATATATGTAGCAGACTGATTTATTTGCACCTGATGCCATGACAACATATTTAGGTTAGACATGCAACACTTCATATTTGGGTGTAGCTTATGGCTGAGTCGTGACATCAGAGGTAAGCCTGCCTGCTGGCCAAACATTCCTCCTTTAAGACAATTTTAATAGGCCTATAGGATATTGTTTTTTTATAAATCTTTCCATCTCCGTATCTGCTGAATGCCTAAATTGAAAATTGTAATTGTTTTATGTAGATTATAATTTATAAGTTGCAAAATACATACTGTAACCCCCATATAGGCCTAAGAACCTTTTAAATCCCAAAGAACCATATGAGGATCCTGAAGAACCATTTGCTAAATAAAATGGTTCTTTAGTAGGTGATGGTTCTTCAAAGAACCATATAGCCTTTTAAAGAACCATTTAAGAACCATTATTTTTCTGTGTGTAAGACTAGTGGAGAAGAGATCCAGTAGAACTAAGACTAGCACAGCACAGCACAGGACAGTCCAGTCCAGTCCAGTCCAGCACAGCACAGCACAGTACTGCACAGTACAGCACAGTATACTGCACAGTACAGCACAGCACAGCACAGTACAGTCCAGTCCACTGCTCAACAGTAATGAATCAATGAACTGTTTGTCCCAGCATGCAGCATGTGGACAGCTGATACAGGACGACCTTTGAACTCCATCCATTAGGCAGGAGGTGCAACCACCCACTGTCCCCTCACCTGTTCACCTCCTCTCCTCTCCTCTCCTCCTTCTCCTCCTCTCCTCTCCTCTCCTCTCCTCTCCTCTCCTCTCCTCTCCTCTCCCCACACATTGACACATTGCTGCCTGACTGGGAATCGTACCTGCGACAACCAGGAGCTCTGGTTCCCCAGGCAGGATCACTGACCACTCAGCTACAGCCACTCAAAAAAGAGTCCTGACTGCTCCTGATGAGCAGGTTGGTGCCAAGCATGGTTTCCTCTGACATCACTGTATGAATATGTGTGTGAATGGGTGATTGTAATGAATGTGTGTGTGAATGGGTGAATGTAATGCACAATCTCTGTAAAGCACCTTGGATAAAGTCGCTATATAAAAGCCCCATTTACCATTTGCTCAAGGGTCCTGTGTACTACCTGCTTCTAAACTGCACAAAAGGCTTTGCAGATAGAAAGAGGATAATTCAAGCTTTCCGTACAGCCGCAACGTTGGTGAGTTTGATGTCATTTAATACAATCAACCATCTAGTGTTGCAATTTGCAACATAATGTCACAATACTTCCCAAAACGTATTCTAATAATAATAATTGATAAGATAAGATCTCCACTCACTCATGTTGCCTCTCAAAGGGCTGGAAGAAGAACCTTTGGATGAAACTTCACTCAGACATGCTGAGTGTTGTTGTGTTGCTGTCAGGTGGAGGAGGAGGTATACAGCAGCTCACCTGTAGTATTTATAAACTGCAGCACAACAACATAAACAGCGCCCCCTGGAGACAGGGAGGTACTGAACAAGAGGAAACTAGAAGAACTACGCCCCCTAGAGGCAAAGAATGTGTTCCATACAGGACCCTTATATTAAAGGAGTAGTTCACCCCCAAAATGACTTTTTTCCTATTGCAGGGGTCTTCAACGTTTTCAGGCCAATTAAGTACCCCTTAGCTGAGAGAGAGATGAAGCAGGGACCCCCACAACCTGTTCATAGATTCCATATAGTTTCATTGTTTGACAGCACAATCATCAGTGTATTTTGGATTCATGTCAATTTGTGTTTTCAGATATTTAACCACTTGAACCGTCAATACTTAATAAACTTGACCTTTCACCTTTCATCTTTTCCCCCCTCTAAAACAAAGCTCTTTGCCGAAAATAGGCGATCTAGCACGAGGCGTTGTGAGCTTGTAGATCTGCTATTTTTGGCTAAAGTTCTCAGAATATGGACGCTAGGGTTCAAGTGGTTAATGTAAAAAAGGGGAAAAAAAGTTTCTATCACACAAAGATTTGGAGGACCCCCTGTAGTAACTCTGAGGACCCCCTGTTGAAGACCCCTGTCCTATTGGTTACTCACACCATGGAGACCAGAGTTCAATAATATTTGCTGCATTCCAAGACAAAAAACGTAAATGCACCTCCATTCATTGGATAAGTCCCTATCCGGAATATAATAGTATTTTTTATAATTATTGGAATATTGTATTATTCTGTCCTGTCCTGTTTATGTGGAAGTGTGTTTGCCTTCCAGACTTTACATGAGACCCGAATGACCAATGAGTGATTGGAACGACATAATTATGCTTATATTTCACAATGATAAGGAATAACATCAATACAGCTTTTTACACAAGAACATATGGTTTGAACTGGGTTTCAATCATAAAGGACTTATGATGTATTGATTTATCATGTGAAAGATAATCTTTTTATTATCGTGTGATGATTAAAATGTGCTTAATTACATTCATTAGCTCTGTTTTTTTGTGTCTGTTTCATATCAAGATTTTAAATTGTTTTCATGCCAAACAAATGAAGGTCACCTACTTAAGAGATTGTGGTGCCATCTTCTGGCGTTTTGTCGCTACTGCTTGCCTCAGATATACTCTCCTGAACCTGTGTTATAATAAAATACAATATCATAGATCCTTATTATTAGTGACCGAACACAGCTGAGGGCTAGTCATTGAACTTTTTTTCATTTTCATTTTTCATCCCTGAAAGCTGTGAGTCATAGCTACAAAATGATATATTGGTTGTGAAGATTGACCCAACAGTTTTGTAGATATGGCTTATAGAGTTATGCCATGCAGAAATACTAGATCTGAGAAATGCAGCCTTTTAGATGAAATGTAACCTGCAACATGTGAGGTTTCTCTTCAGATTAATTTAAAAAAGTCTTATTTACATGCAAAGTTAAGCTCTGGCGTTTAAGTGAAATGTAGCCTGATATGTATGAAATGCTTTTGTGGCTTTATCACATTTTAGAAAAAAAAATAATAATAATAATTTCAGGGCTGGTCTAAAGCTGTGCTTTCCGAAATGACTGCCCCTCTGATATTACAGTATATCTGTATGATAAAATACAATATTATAGATAATTATTATTACAGTATATCTGTATAACGGAAATGCGGGGCATCATTTGGGTCACGGGGCAATCGCCACCCTCTGGTGTTCAAATGTAACCTGAATGCATATTGTCTGAATTACATTGTTTTAGCAGATTAATCTCATTTCATCGCAACGGATGCGGGATGCCCGTACATCCCAGTTAAAATATGATTATTTTGGGGGTCATGGACTGAAAAGGTTGAGAACTTTCGGGCCGCAAAAGTCTAGAGTTCAGGCCGCTGCGCGGCCCTCACCGCCATGTTGCGGCAGTGTGGTGTGTGTAATGGCCAAATATGTTTTTTTTTGAGAAAAAAAATTTTTTTGAGAAAAAAATTTTTTGAGAAAAAAAGAATTTTTGAGAAAAAAACATTTTTGAGAAAAAAAAATTGAGAAAAAAGAATTTTTTGAGAAAAAAAAATTGAGGAAAAAAATTTTTTTGAGAAAAAAAAATTTTGAGAAAAAAAATAAAATAAAAAAATGGGGAAAAAAAAGTTTTGAAAAAAAAATGGTGATGCGATGACGTGGTGTATACGGATGTTACTGCGATTGAGGTGAAAGAGAAAAGTGGAAAGTTGTGAGCTAACTATTAGCTATTTTTGTGTGTGTGTGTGTGTGTGTGTGTGTGTGTGTGTGTGTGTGTGTGTGTGTGTGTGTGTGTGTGTGTGTGTGTGTGTGTTCTGGCTACGCCCCCCTCGGTTGAAATTGGATCCGCCGGTCCCATAGCTGGGAATACGAGCCAATCACCGGTCACCATGGCAACGGGGGGCCAATGATAGAGTTATGGGCGGTATTCCCTAGGTTCTCCCTACCTACATCGGATCTACATCTGATCTACCTATGAGTTGGAGTGGATGTAAAAGGGGCGTGAACGGGCTTGGAAGTGGGATGCGGCAATAGGAGGAATGTAATAATAGATAGTAGAAAATAGAGTCTATATGCCATATTTATTCTATTTTGTAAATTTTTTGGGGAGTATGGTAACTTATTATTGTCTTTCTCAAATGACGCCTCTGCAGAAATGCTATTGTAGATCTGCTATGTTTGAAAGGCCAACGTATAAATGGATAAAGTTGTTCAAATGATTTCCATGCTATGCTGACTACTTTAGCCGGTGACCCCCTGGAACCCCCACACCAAGGACCCCTGAGGGGTCCCCGGACCCCACTTTGAGAAGCACTGGTTTAGTTGATACAATGTTGTTCTGTTCAGTAGAGGAAACACTGTGTTCAGTCCAGGTCCAGACACACAGGGACAGGGGCGTCAATTGGGTATGGCAGGGGTATGCAGCTGCCATACCCTGGGTCCAGGGGGGAAAATAAAAGTTACCTTTAAATATTATAAATCCATGAATGTCTCTTTGTCTATCTGTGCTGGTTATTATGTTGTTAAATTACAGTAAAAAATTAACATAATGGTCACTATAACAAGGTATTATAATTATATTCTCCCCATCTTGACAAAATGGTATATTCCCGCAGGTCAGTTGCACAGGTGCAATGCATTATTGTTAATTGTTAGTTTATCTGCACTTGTCTTGAAAACCATTCCAGGCTGCCATATCCAGCCCAAGAAACCATAGAAACAGGGGGAAAATAGAATGTACTTCTTAAAATAAATAAGTATCATGCCTGTTGCTAAGGTATGGCAACATGACTGGTGTCTTCACCAGTCATGTTGCCATACCTTAGCTTTTTCTGAACTGATGCCACTGCACAGGGAGCATTTTATAAGTAACAGACATTAAGACACTGTGTTTTATCATAGCGTAGTATTTTAATGATGTCTCCAGAGACCAGAATACAGCATAACCCTTCAACTTTAATGATGTCTCGAAAGACCAAAATATAGTAAAAGCCTTCAACTTTGATCCTTTAAGCCTGTTTTGCCCGAACCTGGATTTAACTTTTTGAATTCCTACTGGATTGTGACATCATCATCCATAACAGGATGTGAATCACTGGTTTCTGTCAAAACTACCCTAAAAAAGCACAGGTTCCAAGCACAGGTCTCCATGCAGGTCAGGTCAGCTTATTGTGGCCTCCTGGTGGCGCTATAATAGGCCAATGTGAAAAGGGGTGACATTTCTTCTTTGCCAATCTTCAGGCTTTCACGGCAATCGGACGCTGCATGCATTATGTGAGGCATAATATTGAGTTCCAAAAATGTATAACAGGCCAATGTGAAAAGGATGGCATTTGTTCCTTGACCTATTGGGAATATGTGCGCCATATGCCACGGAAATCGCACTCTGTGTCCATGATTTGAGGCATTTTGTTCAAAACGGATCAATCCTGCAAAGTTTGGAAACCAATTTTAGCCAATGAGGATGGCATATGGAAAATCGTACAGATCCATGTTGATCACATTAGTGTAGAGATACTGCAATTTACCACAGTTGCACCTTTCTAGTTACAATCCGTTTGACTCCGTTCCACATGTAAATATTGTAAAAGTAGACAATCAGTTAAAGGAAATCTACAAGCTCACAACACCTCATGTTGCAGCGTGGGCTTGTAGATACAGTATATGAAATGTAATTATGACCTCAAACAGACTCCACCCATTGTGATTGTACATTAAATCAGTGTTTCTCAACCACTGTGCCTGGGGACCTTTGGTGTGCCCCTGAGAAGGGTCAAGTGTGCCCCTTGAAACTGCTTGAAAGCCAGTATTGTATTTATCATTTTAAAAATGATTTAAACTAGTGAAAACAGCCGATCTACAAGCACACAAGTGTGCTTGTAGATCGGCTGTTTTCACTACTGTTGTGCGACAGCCTAGTATGATGAAGTAGGGCTTTACTTTGCGAAGAAACGTACAAATTTGAAACTTGGAGATACAAGGTTTCTTCCTGACAGTGACGAGATATTTACACCTCCGTATTATGTTGGTGTGCCCATGGATTCTTGGGACATGAAAAGTGTGCCCATGCAGAAAAAAGGTTGAGAAACACTGCATTAAATGATAGCTATAGATTAGATATGTCTAATAATGTGTATGTGATAAAATGCAGAAAACAAAGGACTCACTCACAACTGCTGCTCATTTTAACCTTGACACTGTTTTGAAAAAGACACTGTCTGTATTTTAAAATAACACAAATAACACATCTGTATAAAATACAAAGTACTAGTAAGACGCCTAAGTCTCCTCGCCCTTCGCCGCGCCATGTCCTGGCCATCTGGCCAGTGATGTATATCGGACCAGTTACCATATATGGAGACCCCTGGTACCCATATATCTCCATATATGGAGACCCATGTTCTGTATGGCTGTGAAACCCCAAACATGTTTACTCAGGTATGCGTTATGTGAACGTCCTATGATGTCTATGACATCAGACATCATACATTCATACGATCCCTTTTATGCCCATATGTGGAGATCCCTGTCTGCTTGCTTCTGGGGGGTCCCTGGAACTAAATATTTTGAGATGGGGGTCCGTGGCCAAACAAATATAAATTTGGGGTACGCACATCAAAAGGTTTGAGAACCACTGACATAGTAGTCTCTCAAGAACAGACTAACTGAGCTCCAGTTAAGTGAAAAGGACCTTTTCTTTGTCGATGGCTGGCCAGATTGCTGACAATAGAAACATGGGTTTTTCAAAAAATCTTAGAAGGATTCAAAAGACACTTCTGGTCAAAATTCTATTTTAGACGATTTTTCAAAAATAGCAGATATACAAGCCGCACTGCGAGCTGGTAGATCTGCTAATATTTTTAATGAACATTCTTGTGATGGTTCAGTAAGATCAGGATATGAACACATGTGTACAGAGACAATAAGTGTTGATTTAGATGATTTTATTTGATTGGAACAGCATTGTAACTGTAACACACAATGCACAAGCAGCAGATACATTGTAGCAAAGAGTTTGTGTAGTGAAACGCTCGTCTTTTAAAGAAAACAACTAAAGAAATGCTCACGTCGTCACCAACTGTTAGAGACTAGGAAAGAAACCAAAGCAATGAGAGAGAGAGAAAAAGTAAGGAGTACTCTAGAAAGTACTCAATTAAATATAGTTAAGTACAGTACTAGAGAAAGTACTCAACTAAATATAGACACTATTATATTGATTACTTTTTCAATTAATCAAATAGCGAGAATTGTGTATTTAATACTATTTTTTAATCAATGGATAAATTTTACTTTTATGGTTTTTTTTTGTTTTTTTTAATACTTTGTCACACAACAGTGGAAACAAATACCGGTAGCTAAAATAGACACTATAATCTCACAGCGCATCACGTTGTGAGCCTGTAGCTCGTCTATTTCAGCTATTTTAAGTATTATCATTTTTTATTTTATTATTTATAATTTTATTTTCTGATGCTTGTCGATTTTTTTAATTAAATGATCGATATTTGTTTTTCTAAAAAATGGCTTAAAAGGATTAGTTTGATAAACCCATTTAGACCTGGTGCGTTGGCTTTACCTCTGTGTTCCATGAGTATTTGCTACATATCATTTATTTGACAGGTTTATCATTTATTTGAATACACATGTGAAGGTTTTTCAGAATCCTTGTGTTAGAAGGCGTTTTTAGAATGGAACTCTAAATGGGTGAAGTGTTGGAATACCAGTCACTTCGCCAAAAATCCAACTCGCCAAACCAACTTGCTAGGACACCTCGCCAATGAGCAGAGTCGTCAACATTGGACTGTCAGTCCAGGAGAATCCAGGAGATTTATTTTTAGGGGGTGCACGGAACTCCCCAACAGGGGTCTGGTGGTCCTCCCCCCAAAAACTTCTTAACAGATATATTGTCCTGTGTTCTGTTGAATTGTGTGCATGTTTGATACTTTTATCAGGCTTGCTTTACTAGCATGGGTACAATTTCAGCCTTAAAATACCAAATGTAGGTGTACAGATTTGATGACTGAAGCAAAGTAAGACATCCTTAATAATTGCCAATCATCCTGGTGAATCCAGGAGCATTGACAAGCCTGCCCAATGAGCGTGGACAATTTGGCGAGTTGGATTTTTGGTGACCGGTTACCAAGTAGCCGGGGAGCCACAGGCCCAAAATTTTAGAGGACCTGTGACATACTTTTTATTTTAGTTTTTTCTATTAATTTGGTAAATAAGGTACACAGAATGAGAGGCCTGCTCTGCCGGAAACAAGGTCCCATCGACGTCACTATACAGGAAAAGAATACAAAAATAAATCTGCTTTAAGTAGCATGTGAGGGGTCAAACTAGGGGTTCTTTGCATTTGTTTTGCATGAAAAACATTCCTTAGGCTAGATTTCAGCCCTAAAAAACTGTGAAAAGTGATGAATCATCAAAAATCACAGTTTTGAGAGGCCGAAATATATCCCAAGGAATGTTTTTCATGCAAAACAAATGCTTGCAATGGATTCAGAATCATGAAGAACCCTTAGTTTGACCCCTCACATGCTACTTAAAGCAGATTTATTTTTGTATTCTTTTCCTGTATAGTGAAGTCAATGGGACAGTGAATATACAAATGTCCATAACTTATTTTTTGCAATGTTTCCGGCAGAGCAGGCCTCTCGTTCTGTGTACCTTAATGACCAAATGAATAGAAAAAACAAAAATAAAAAGTATGTCATGACGTCACAGGTAAATCCTATATCTTTGAGCTTTTGGGCCAGTGCCCCCCCGACTACTGTGATGCTGTCCTATATCTGGAAGAGCAGGAAGCCAGTGAAGGTGGTGTGTCTGTTGTCGGTCCCGATGATCCCAATACCAGGAGGAAGAGTCAGGTTAACCGTATCACCTTCCTCCAGCTCTAGAGCCAACGCATTGGAGATGTAGACTTCCTCGTCCAAGGCCGACAAAGAATTTAAGAGAACCCGGACGTTGTTGTGCTTCAGTCTCACACCCAGGTCCGGTTGATTACTCTCAGTTGTGAACCTGAAGAAGTAAAGTCCTCCGATCGGGGCGGTGAAAATGCCTGTATGACAATAGAACAGAACAAGTAAGCCATTTACCATGAGAGGGAATGGGTTGTTGGCTGATTTACCACTGTAGTGTGGTTGATTAACCCTGGTTTTTGACATTATCGAAACGAAGCGGATAAAAGCGCCAAACTTTTTTTTAGGCTTCTTTAGGACCTAACGATGGATTTTAGCCTTGGGTACCAAACTTTATTTTGAAGTTTACCCATAGAATTATCCATATCAAGTTGGGCTCCCATCGACTTTCTATACAGGAGGAAAATACCCAGAAAGAAATCTGTAGGATGTGAGGGGTCTAACTAGGGGTTTGTCTTGATTCTGAATCCATTGCAAGCATTTGTTTTGCACAAAAAACTTTCCTTGGGCTAGAAATGGCCCCCCAAAACACCCAAAAAACTGTGAAAATGATGACTCATCACTAAACCATCGTTTTGTGGGGCTATTTCTAGCCCAATGAAAATTATTTGTGCAAAACAAATGCTTGCAATGGATTCAGAATCAAGACAAACCCCTAGTTAGACCCCTCACATCCTACTTAAAGTAGATTTTTTTCTGGGTATTTTCCTCCTGTATAGAAAGTCGATGGGAGCCCAACTTGATATGGATAATTCTATGGGTAAACTTCAAAATAAAGTTTGGTACCCAAGGCTAAAATCCATCGTTAGGTCCTAAAGAAGCCTCAAAAAGTTTGGCGCTTTTATCCGCTTTGTTTCGATAATTTTGTTAAGCCAACCCACTACTGTTTCAGGGTTGTGGCACGAGGCGGAGCTGAAACAGTGGTAAATCAGCCAACAACCCACGACACTCAAATGATAAATTGCTTTTCTACCACTTCTACCATATAAATGAAAGAAAACACAGTTGTAACTTGCAAGGTTATTTAGTTACAATCAACTGCAACACAACAGTGGGAGGGGTCCATGAGCCAACTCAAGGTTGTTGACTGATTTACCACTGTTTTAAGCCAATCAGAATCCAGTATCTGAACATGCGACCACAAAAAGTGGTAGAAGAACACATTAGTGGTAGCTACCATGGAAAACAAATGAACAATATAACATAATAATAGTATAGCCTTCATGTACTGTCTTTTTCGTTTTTGTTTTGGTTGTGTCTTGTATGTTGTAATGTTGTATGCTGCTTATGTTTGGGGGGGGGGGGGGGGGTTGTGTGGTATACATAATTATGTACAGAAATGTATTCTTGTAATATAATATTTGGATACTGTATTCTGTATATTCTGTATAAAACTAATAAACATATATATATATATATATTAAAAAACGCGAGGCGTTGTGAGCATGTAGATCTGCCATTTTCACAGTAGAATCTTGTTATGCAAAATGTAATGCCTCAACTCTTGTCAGGCGCGATCCCCAGTTAAAATATGATTATTTTGGGGGTCGTGGCCTGAAAAGGTTGAGAACCACTGCTATAGACAGAGGATGGGGTTAATGTCTGGACACAGTCTAATGCTGCGATAGAGGAGTGGATGAGGTTAATGTCTGGACACATAATGCTGCTATAGACAGTGGAGTTTCCAGTGGTTATGAGCCTGTGTGTGTGTTCATCTCTGAATGAATGTCAGTACCTGTGACTGGGCTGTAGTGTTCATCTCTGAATGAATGTCAGTACCTGTGACTGGGCTGTAGTGTTCATCTCTGAATGAATGTCAGTACCTGTGACTGGGCTGTAGTGTTCATCTCTGAATGAATGTCAGTACCTGTGACTGGGCTGTAGTGTTCATCTCTGAATGAATGTCAGTACCTGTGACTGGGCTGTAGTGTTCATCTCTGAATGAATGTCAGTACCTGTGACTGGGCTGTAGTGTTCATCTCAGAATGAATGTCAGTACCTGTGACTGGGCTGTAGTGTTCATCTCTGAATGAATGTCAGTACCTGTGACTGGGCTGTAGTGTTCATCTCTGAATGAATGTCAGTACCTGTTACTGGGCTGTAGTGTTCATCTCTGAATGAATGTCAGTACCTGTGACTGGGCTGTAGTGTTCGCCGATGTTGGTCACCACGTCTTTGAAGACCAGCGGGGTTTCATCGCCCTGGAATCCCTGGGCACCTCGGCCCAGTCCCGCAGAGAACGCCACCCTGTCCTCTGTGAACACAGCACGTATTTAAAGGGGCTACACCATGAATTTGCATTTTTCCAATTTGTATGTTTTTTTTGTTTGTTTTTTTGTCCATCCAGCAAGTTCTATCCTCCCAAAGTCCTATTTCTGACCATTGTGTCTTTCTCAGTTTATGGGCAGATCTATGTAAGCACGTCTCAGAACGGGCTTTCTGAGAAAGGTCCCGATTGTGATGTCACAATCGGGACCTACTGCTACAGCTGTGCTGAGTGGGGGTTGGGGAGGGGTGGGCAGGCCTGAGAAGGAGGCAGGAGGAGCTGGGAGAGGGTTGGGGAGGGGTGGGCAGGCCTGAGAAGGAGGCAGGAGGAGCTGGGAGAGGGTTGGGGAGGGGTGGTCAGGCCTGAGAAGGAGGCAGGAGGAGCTGGGAGAGGGTAGGGGAGGGGAGGGGTAGGCAGGCCTGCTGAGCAGGAGGTGGGGAGGAGTGTGGGGCCAAAACTGGCTCAATAGCGCAGTCCTCCCACTCAGGACAAGGTGGTACTGCAGCTGAAAATGCTCTGAAAGCCAGGCAGAAATGACAGGGGCTCTGTATTCAGGAGTGGTAATTTAGCCTCAAACCTTTTGAAAAAGGTTTTTGGGACACAAACAATGTTATATAAATTATTTTTAAATGAATGGTGTAGGACCTTTAATGTCACTGGGGTACAAGTTACATTTCATCACCATGGAGAACATTTTACTTTGACGGCCGGACTACACCAAGCCGTTTCGCGCGCGTCAGTGCGTATGCGGGTCGTCCGCGCGTTTTGGATAGATCCAATGTATATCAATTCAGCTAGCTACACCAGGCGTACGGATAGCACGAACCACGGATACGCATTCCCTAAAAATAGTATTGGTTCTATTTTTTAAGCACGCGTATGCGTTTTGTACACAGACTATCTGGTCTTCCTCACATATACTCCCTCCTTGGTGTAGCCTGGAGCGTTTACGCATACGCGAGTGTCTTCACGGACAGTACGCGCGTATGCGCGCATTTTTTAGTGTAGTCCGGCCGTGAAGTGTATTTGTGTTCATAAAAATCTGTGGTTCTCAACCTGTGGGTCGGGACCCCTCAGGGTGATCCCCAAATTATTTTGGGGGGTCCCCAGATGATTAGCTTAATGCGCAACATTGTTTTCTCACTCAACAGTAAACAAACCAACACAAGATTTAAGTGTATAGGACATTTCTAAAGTGACCATTTAAATATTAGAGGCAGAAATTGTGAAAATAGCCGGTCTAGATCTGCTATTTTCACAATAGAACTGGGTTATACAAAATGTAATTCCTCAACCTTTAGTGCTCGTCAGGGGGTGAGGGCAGTTAAAATATGATTATTTTGGGGGTCGCGGCCTGAAAAGGTTGAGAACCACTGATATAAATAATGTTCAGATATAAATATAAAGAGTTCACCTCGGTTGACAGTCTGCAGGGACGACACGTTCTGTCTCAATGCTGTTAACACATGAATGGTAACACAATGAGACTGTTAACACATGAATGATAACACAATGAGACTGTTAACACATGAATGGTAACACAATGAGACTGTTAACACATGAATGATCACACAATGAGACTGTTAACACATGAATGATAACACAATGAGACTGTTAACATGAATGATAACACAATGAGACTGTTAACACATGAATGATAACACAATGAGACTGTTAACATGAATGATAACACAATGAGACTGTTAACACATGAATGATCACACAATGAGACTGTTAACACATGAATGATAACACAATGAGACTGTTAACACATGAATGAGAACACAATGAGACTGTTAACACATGAATGAAAACACAATGAGACTGTTAACACATGAATGATAACACAATGAGACTGTTAACACATGAATGATAACACAATGAGACTGTTAACACATGAATGAAAACACAATGAGACTGTTAACACATGAATGATAACACAGTGAGTCACAGTGAGACAACGATGGCATGGAAGTGTTTGTAATGACAACTAGTAACACATCCATGAAAAATAAAATCACTTTTGACCACAACAAATAGTGTAAAAGCGATAGGCTTATAGGCTCCACTCCAAGCTACGAGAGCTGCTGGGTTCTGCTGGGGAAACTGGACAACAGGGGCATTTCTGCCTAATAGAACCCATGAAATTAGCCTAGAAGTGATTTAGGGAGGAGTTGTCCTTTAAGGTGAGAACTTTTTCCACCACTGGCACACATACTGTAAGCCTGCATTTTAAAAGTGAATGGTTTTAATGATGGGTAATGATTTGTCAAAGTGCCTTCAATGAAATGACCCAGTTGTGCCCACATATTCTACCTATGAGAGTGGATTCTGCCAATGCGGGGATCAGGGACGTGCTGGCCATTGGGAAAAGCGGGACAATTCCCGAACGGCCGGTTCATTCCCGGCCGGTCCAGGCCGGCCATTAGGAAAAAAAATTAAAATAAAATGTCGGCCTTCGTTCCATTTTGGGGGCTGGACGGTCAACAAAGTAAATCGTCACTGTCGGGCAGAAACCTCGTATCTCCAAGTTTCAAATGTCCAATCCAAAACAAACAATTTTGGACAGGTTTCCACCCGGCAACGACGAAATATAACTCATGGTCAGTAATTGGCCCACTGGCTTGTCACTTGTCATGATCTGAAATGACAAATGTTTGAGTAGCAGCAGCGCTATAGAGAGATCTCTCTCTATAGCACGCAATGAGGGCCTATACAACTCTTTTTCCTGGGCTGAATCAGGGGCCCAGCACGTCCCTGGCGGGGATGGCGTGGATTGGCGTCGCAGCTTTCCGGCGTGCCGCGCCGTGCAGACCTTCCATTCATGCCTGAAGCAGTACTGTAGACCGTAGACTTTATTCTCAGCAGAACAATGTAAATGTTTATGTGACATGAACTCACCTGAGGTCTCTGTCTGCAGGACTGACACATCATTACGTAATTCTGTGAACACATGGAGTTCAGTTAAAACAAACACAGCAAGGAGACACAATAAGTAGAACAGGGTTGGGCAACTTTAATGATGGAGAGGGCCACTATATTTACACACTCACTCTAGAGGGCCACTATATTTACACACTCACTCCAGAGGGCCACTATATTTACACACTCACTCCAGAGGACCACTATATTTCCACACTCACTCACTCCAGAGGGCCACTATATTTACACACTCACTCCAGAGGACCACTATATTTACACACTCACTCCAGAGGGCCACTATATTTACACACTCACTCCAGAGGGCCACATTGCATATTGCTATGTGGTACTTTGTCATTCTACTATGTCATACAAAAGAAGCCAAAATAGCAGATCTACAAGCTCAAAACGTGTCGCAGCACAATCGGCTATTTTTGCCTCTTTTGAATTGGAATACTGAATTCTTTTTTGTTCTTTTTTAGTTGGAATCCTAAAATGTAATATTTTGATTTAATGTCAAATGCATTTAGTTATATACTCATGTTAACTTTATGAACTTAAATACAAATACGTTGGACATAAAATAATAATAATATAGGCTACTAAAGTAGATTAAAGGAATTAAAGCAGGTCATGTTTGGAATTGTAACAGCTGAAATCAATAATATATCAGTATTCCAATATTAACCTGCGGGCCGCATTAAGTGAAGGTGAGGGCCGCATGTGGCCCCCGGGCCGCCAGTTGCCCATGTATGAAGTAGAATATAGGCCGGGTTGCCTACCTAAGGCTCACATAATTGGATTGGAAAAAGCAGTAACTGAAATGTTATATGAGGTAAGGTGGGAAAAGTGTGTTTTGAAATCTAGTTAGTCTGGTACAAAGGGTCACGGCCTCTATCTGTCAGTTATGTCAAAATCCAAGTAATCCATGGAAAAACATAATTTGACTGCACGAGCTACGGTTCAAATCAGTGGGCTATTATAGCGCCACCATGAGGCTGATTTGAAAACTTTCAGGTGCAAGTTCTCCCTTGGCCAACTGAGAGTGTGCGTGGGCCAGTGGGGTGCACGCGCGCACGCACGCACGCACGCACGCACGCACGCACGCACGCACGCACGCACGCACACACACACACACACACACACACACACACACACACACACACACACACACACACTGGAACCCGCCCCCCTAATCTAGACTGAGTGGTAAAACATTGAGCAGCATGGAGCATTGGAGTTTGGAAGTGCTAGTTGCAAATCACTCAACGGCCCTGTATACCACCTGTTTCTAATTTGCACATAATGCAGGAGGCAGCAGGATGTTGTGTTGTTGAAAACGAGTGCACCCAAACTCTGACACCTGGAAAAATAAAAACCTGCACAGAATGTCTTGACAGAAAGTAGCTCATAACATGCCTAAGGTGGATTTTTATGAAACAAAAACTTTGCAGATAGAAAGAGGATAATTCAAGCTTTCAGTACAGCTGCAATATTGGTGAGAACTTTGTTTAATGCAATCAGAAAGGACTTTTCTGTTTGGATGTATGGGCTGTCAATGGCAGAAAGTAATTTTTTGCCACTCAGTAGGCGTTCCCACCTAACTTCCAGCAACAGTGATGTCACGCGCATACCCTCTATACAGTACGCCATTATGGAATCCGGGGTTGAATTAATTAGAGGGCGGCGGCTTGTGATTGGCTGAAGCGGAGGTCGGGAGCGCTCCACTGTGTTCACTTGGACCACGCGGAGACGCTGGTGAATGCTAACCTGGTGAGTAGCTAACCTACTGACGCTGGTGAATGTTAACCTCCATGTCTAAACCTAAACCTAAACCTAACCCTAACCTCAGTAACCCTGACGCTGGTGACCCTCCGTTGTCTTCACCGAAAACAAGCGCTCCTTTCCCTGGCATCTCCTATGGATTCCATAATAATAGCATACAGTGCACACAACAGAGCAAGGTCACATGTCAAATAGAATGAATGGATACGCATTATTCTCAGCCAAACTCTATGGATATTCACCTGTGTTCTGTGTCCTCAGAGATGACAGTTCATTCTCTAGGGCCGTCACTTCAGTCTGCAAGGCTGCAAACACACGAATGACAACTGTTACATTCATTTAAACAACACATTTATATAGTAAAACTAAACAGATCATTCTCTATTTCTCTAGAGCTGACACTTCAGTCTGCAAGGCTACAAACACATGAATGACAACTGTTACATTCATTTAAACAACACATTTATATAGTAAAACTAAACAGATCATTCTCTATTTCTCTAGAGCTGACACTTCAGTCTGCAAGGCTGCAAACACATGAATGACAACTGTTACATTCATTTAAACAACACATTTATATAGTAAAACTAAACAGATCATTCTCTAGGGCTGACACTTCAGTCTGCAAGGCTGCAAACACATGAATTAAAACATTTACATTCATTTAAATCAGTGCTTCTCAACCTTTTCAGGTCGCAACCCCCAAATAATCAATCCCCCCCCCCCCACCCTACGAGCACTAAGAGTTGAGACATTACATTTTGTATAATACGGTTCTATTGTGAAAATAGCAGATCTACATGCTTGTTGTGAGCATGTAGATCTGCTATATGTTCACAATTTCCGCCTCTAATGATTAATGTTTGACAATTTGGCCAATGTTTAATTTGTCATTTTAGAGGTATTAAAAAGTCCTTAAATTGTCACTTTAGAGATGTGCAGATACCCTCTATAGCAGGGGTTCCCAAACTTTTTTTGTCCCAGGGCACCCCATAAATATTTTTTAATCCGAGGCACCCCTACATTATAATTATCACTCCCAGCACCTTATATTTATAGCATATCGTCGTTGTCGGGTGGAAACCTTGTATGTCCAAAACCATTCGTTTTGTATTTATCATCTATAAAATGTACTAAACTAGTGAAAACAGCAGATCTACAAGCACACAACGCCTCGCGAGGCATTGTGTGCTTGTAGATTGGCTGTTTTCACTAGTTTTGTGCGACAGTCTTGTATGATGAAGCAGGGCTTTCCTTTACCAAAAGACATAGTCCTACACATTTTAAACTCGGAGATACGAGGTTTCTGCCCGACAGTGGCGATATTTTAGTGATTATGTTGCGAGGAAAACGTTGAGATAATCGCCATTTTGGTTAGAAACTGACTGGAAATAACTTTGCACTTCAAGTTTAAAATGATACTAAATATTTTTTCAAGTGTCCAAATAAATCCCAAATGTTATCAAATGATCTCGCGGCACCCCTGGACTGTCATCACGGCACCCCAGGGTGCCCCGTCACCCCAGGGTGCCCCGTCACCCACTTTGAAAACCCCTGCTCTATAGTCTAGTATACACTTAAACTTTGTGTTGGTTTGTTTACAATTGAGTGAGAAAACAATGTTTCACATTGAGTTTGATTATTTAATTTAATTACCTTGAACCCCCTGAATCATCAGTGCAGACCAGGACTGCACCCGGGCGGGTAGAGTGGTGCTCTGTCCCTGGACCGCTCTGGTAGACAGACACAACAGCACCCCCAGGTGGAGCAGTGGAGTAACAGCAGTCGTCATCCTGTTGTTGTGGTGGTGGTGGAGGTGAATGAGTGCAGACAGCAGACAGGATGGTCAGCTTTATAAGGCCCAGTAAAAAGAGGTCAGGGATATTAGGTGTTCTGCCAACGTGTATCAGTGTTTGTGGGAACGCCTGTGTCCTCCTCCTCCTCCATTACTTCAGTAATCACGTTGTTCTCCTGAAAAGCCATGCCACGTAGCCTAATCCATGGCTCTTCAATAGGGGCTCTGCGGGGACCGCCAGGGCTCCCAGGGGAATACCATCATCATAGAGGGACACCACCTTTTGGTGTGAAAGGAAGAGTTGAGTTTTCTTCAATCGTGTGAATGTCGAAATTCAACATAATAATATAAGATAATGTCAATAAACAAACTTTTACCCAGTGGTGTCAGTTCAGCAAAAGCTAGGGTATGGCAAAGATAGGAGTCCTCATGGAAAAGAGGCATTACATTTTGTATAACACGGTTCTATTATGGAAATAGCAGATCTACATGCTCACAACGCCACACAGATCGTCTATTTTCCCAATGTCTGAAAAAAAAACCTAGTTTTTTTACCCGGGTTTCTATGGTTTCTTGGGCTGGATATGGCAGCCTGGAACGGTTGTTCAAGTGCAGCTAAACTTGGCATGTTAGTAAACGTGCCACAATTAACAATAATGCATTGCACCTGTGCAGCTGACCTGTGGAACCTGGGCATATACCATCTTGTCAAGATGGGGAGAATATAATTATAATACCTTGTTAAAGTGACAATTTTGTTACATTTTGCATTTGTAGTTATTTTACTGTAATTTAACAACATAATAACCAGCACAGATAGACAGAGAGACATTCATGGATTTATATTTAAATGTAAAAACGTGTACTTACTGACTGACTGAATGACTGACACAGACAGACGGGGTGAAGCTGCGCCATTTCTCATGGTTGCGACCTTCGGCTGCGACTTTATTTCCATTCAAAATAAGGAAATAAAGATAATGTAAGACAAAAGATATCTGCTGGCAGGCCTGACAGTTCACCTTGGCAGCAGGGCATAACAAAGAAGTCGTCAAGTCAACTCAGTCGACTTCATTACACAAGTCGACTCCCAGCAGAGGAAGTTTAAGTTGAAAAAAAAAAAAAAAAAAAAAACGTTCTATTGTGAAAATAGCAGATCTACATGCTCACAACGCCTCGCAATGCGAGGCGTTGTGAGCATGTAGATCTGCTATTTTCACAATTTCTGCCTCTTATATTTGACAATTTGAACAATGTTTAATTTGCCATTTTAGAGGTATTAAAAAGTCTATGTAACTTTTTTTATAAAACAAATCTTAAAATTCTCCTAACTATTAAATCACAAAAGTTTTAGAAGATCCGCGCCGTGAATTTCAGCCTGTAAAGCCTTCTCTATATGTAAACTGAGATCCTTGCCGTGGACCGGATCTCGCGCCAAAATTGCGTCATCACACTACCGGCCAATCACAGCGAGGGTTATACAACTGCCGGCCAATCACAGCGCATCTTGAAGTGGGGTCGCTATGGCAGCCATATTTGTTGTCGCCCGTTTGTACCATCCCTTCTCTAGGTAATTTCGCCTACCAGGCAGGGTGAAGGAGTCCGTATCTCTGGAATTACTGAACGCACAGGAACAAGGGACCCCTTAAAAGATAGATCTCAGCGAGGTGGAGGCAGACGCGGGGGTCTGAAGGTACGAAAAACGGACGAAAGACGCGGACGCGACCGCGGTTTGCTATAGGGCTAATGACCACTAGTTGGGCAACTTACACAGTATGGCTTTAAATTGTCACTTTAGAAATGTGCAGATACTCTCTATACACATAAACCTTATGTTGGTTTGTTTACTGTTGAGAGAGAAAACAATGTTTCACATTAAGTTAATCATCTGGGGACCCCCCAAAATAATTGGAGGGTCGTGTGTGATGTGATGACGTCATCAAACGATAAAGTCGACTTCAACTCAACTTTTTATTGAGTCGAGTCGGCTTGCAAAAATCACAAGTCGTTAATGCCCTACTCTGCATGGGAGCCATGTAAATAAGTGGATCCCATGCATGTCTAATGTTGTGCCAAAGCCAACACTGAAACACTGGCGTTTCAACTTCTCATCAAAGGTGGAAGTTCCACTGCACTCCGTGGATGCTTATCAACAAACTGTTTCTGAAAGCTGTCCAAGCTGTCTTTTTCTGCTTCAGACTACTGGGATTCAAAAATCATCATATCAATGTCATGGCGACACGTTCGGCTCTTTTCTGAACTGAAGGCCAATGCAAGTTCACAATGAGCCGCTACATTTTTTTGCTTTAACCCATTTGGGCCTAGAATTATTGAATGCTTTAACCAGTGAAAACAGCTGTGAGCTTGTATATCTGCTATTTTTCAATAGTTAAAGCATAAGATAATGATACACAATAATGTGTACCCGTTCTAAATGGGTAAATTCAGGAGCACAAAATGATGGTGGGAACAGTTTATGTAACTGGGGTGTAAAGTATGTGCAAAGTAAAGGAAAACTAGAAAAGAAAATTTCTAAGAAATTTTAAGTGTGCCTGCAGCTCGCTAAGTCTGTGCAACCTTGTGTAGCGGTTGGTGTTAGCATTAGCGTTATATTTTTTAACATTAGCATTTTTTGCATAAGCTTTAACATTACTGTTCTTCATATGACACCACCCACATGTCTGTACGACAAACGGTTCACGAGAAAAAGGGTCACTTCCTGTTTGGTGTGAGGGGCACTTCCTGTTTGGCGAAATAGGCCAGGATTAATGAATTAAAGCTGCAAGCAGCGATGACCGGGCCCTCGCAGCTCTACCCACGTCACAAGGCCAGCAGCCAATCAGAAACCAAACAGGAAGTCAGCCATTTCGACTAATTAGTGGCGTTTTGGCTCATTTTTGGCCGTTATCACGGGTCGCACTTTAACAACAGTTTTTTGAGGAAAAATTGTTTTGTGAGAAAAAAATATTTTTTTGAGAAAAAAATATTTTTTTGAGAAAAAAGATTTTTTGAGAAAAAAAAATGTTGAGGAAAAAAAAGTTTTGAGAAAAAAAAAATTTGAGAGAAAAAAAATTTTTGAGAAAAAAAAATTTTTGAGAAAAAAAAAATGTGAGAAAAAAATTTTTGAGAAAAAAAAAAATTTGAGAAAAAAAAAATTTGAGAAAAAAAATTTTGAGAAAAAAAAAATTTATGAAAAAAAAAATTTTGAGAAAAAAAAATTTGAGAAAAAAATTTTTTTGGGAAAAAAAAGTTTTGAGAAAAAAGAATTTTTGAGAAAAAAAAAAATTGAGAAAAAAATTTTTTTTGAGAAAAAAAATTTGAGGAAAAAAGATTTTTGAAAAAAAAAATTTTTTGAGAAAAAAAAAATTGAGAAAAAAATTTTTGAGAAAAAAAATTTTTGAGAAAAAAAAAATTGAGAAAAAAAAAATTTGAGAAAAAATTTTTTTTGAGAAAAAGAAAATTTTTGAGAAAAAAAAAATGTATGACACCAGCCGCGAGTCTGTACGACAAACGGTTCATGAGTTATAGAGGCACTTCCTGTTTGGCGAAGGACACTTCCTGTTACAGAGGGGGCAGGGCTTAATCAATTACAGCTCATCCCTATTGGCCGGAAAAAGACCAAAGTTGAGTGTGCATTTTAAAGTTTAAATCACGTTGCTAGGCAAAAGTATGGCAGAGTTATGTGGCGCCAAAGTTTCTGGGTTTTTTTCGGAGTCCCCCATTCTAAGTCAATGGGGGTTTTTGGGCGTAGTTTTTTGCGAATTACATCGCAATCGTATCGCGGATCGGAAAGAAAAGTAATAGCACACCATTCCCGGCCGAGCCGCACATTTTGATGTATATATTGCGGGGGTGGCGTAAATTGTGCGGCAGTTATTACGTGCCGAAATTTCCCCCATTCTAAGTCAATGGGGTTTTTGAGCGTCGTTTTTTGCGAATTACGTCGCAATGGTAACGCGGATCGGAAAGAAAAGTAATAGCAACCTATTCCCGGCCGAGCCGCACGTTTTGATGTATATATTGCGTGGGTGGCGTAAATTGTGCGGCAGTTATTACGTGCAGAAATTTGTGGCGAAACTATGGACTTAATTAATTAAGTATGGCGGATTACAATAAGTGTTTTGCCATTGCGTTGCATGGCAGGCACACTTAACTAAAACACACAACCTAAAGAGACTACAAAACAAAACTTTTTTAAGACGATTTGAGAGATAGATGAATAGATAGATAGATAGATAGATAGACTAGAAGAGAAAATTTCTAAGAAATTTTAAGTGTGCCTGCAGCTCGCTAAGTCTGTGCAACCTTGTGTAGCGGTTGGTGTTAGCATTAGCGTTATTTCATTTGACGCAACCCGCGTGTCTGTATGACAAACGGTTCACGAGATCAAGGGTCACTTCCTGTTTGGTGAGGGGCACTTCCTGTTTGGCGAAATAGGCCCCAATTAAGGTCATGGACGATTAATGAATTAAAGCTGCAAGCAGCGATGACCAGGCCCTCGCAGCTCTACCCACGTCACAAGGCCAGCAGCCAATCAGAAACCAAACAGGAAGTCAGCCATTTTGACTAATTAGTGGCGTTTTGGAGCATTTTTGGCCGTTATCACGGGTCGCACTTTAACGACAGTTTTTTGAGAAAAAATTGTTTTGTGAGAAAAAAAAATTGAGAAAAAAACTTTTTTGAGAAAAAGAAATTTTGAAAAAAAAATTGTGAGAAAAAAAAATGTTGAGAAAAAAAAATGTGAGAAAAAAAAAATGTTGAGAAAAAAATAATTTTGAGAAAACAATTTTGAGAAAAAAATTTTTTGAGAAAAAAAAAAATTTGAGAAAAAATGTTTTTGAGAAAAAAAATTTGAGAAAAAAATTGAGAAAAAAAAAATTTTTGAGAAAAAAAAGTTTTTGAGAAAAAAATTTTGAGAAAAAAATTTTGAGAAAAAAATTGAGAAAAAAAAATTTGAGAAAAAAAAAATTGAGAAAAAAAATTTTGAGAAAAAAAATTTTTGAGAAAAAAAAAATTTGAGAAAAAAAAAAATTGAAAAAAAAATTTGAGAAAAAAATTTTTTGAGAAAAAAAAAAATTTGAGAAAAAAAAAATTGAGAAAAAAAAATTTGAGAAAAAAAAAATTTGAGAAAAAAAAAATTGAGAAAAAAAGAAAAGGTATGACACCAGCCGCAAGTCTGTACGACAAACGGTTCATGAGTTATAGAGGCACTTCCTGTTTGGTGAAGGGCACTTCCTGTTAAAGAGGGGGCGAGGCTTAATCAATTACAGCTCATCCCTATTGGTCGGAAAAAGACCAAAGTTGTGTGAGCATTTTACATTTTAAATGACGTTGCTAGGCAAAAGTATGGCAGAGTTATGTGGCGCCAAAGTTTCTGGGTTTTTTTCGGAGTCCCCCATTCAAAGTCAATGGAGTTTTTGGGCGTTGTTTTTTGCGAATTACATCGCAATCGTAAAGCGGATCGGAAAGAAAAGTAATAGCACACCATTCCCGGCCGAGCCGCACATTTTGATGTATATATTGCGGGGGTGGCGTAAATCGTGTGGCAGTTATTACGTGCCGAAGTTTCCCCCATTCTAAGTCAATGGGGTTTTTTGGCGTCGTTTTTTGCGAATTACGTCGCAATGGTAACGCGGATCGGAAAGAAAAGTAATAGCAACCTATTCCCGGCCGAGCCGCACGTTTTGCTGTATATATTGCGTGGGTGGCGTAAATTGTGCGGCAGTTATTACGTGCAGAAATTTGTGGCGAAACTATGGACTTAATTAATTAATTAAGTATGGCGGATTACAATAAGTGTTTTGCCATTGCGTTGCATGGCAGGCACACTTAATAAACATAAATGTCAAAAAAGCTGTCATAATAAATAAAGAAGAATATATACATAAAGTGAGCAAGAAACATTCAACACTCATAAGTGACACGTCGTACACTAAAAAGCAATGCTCAAAGCACAACTTAACAAACAGTGACAAACAAAAGTGTTCATAACAGTCAATACTAGTCAGTACAACACAAGTATCTCGCCGCCATATCAACACAGCAATAGTACTGAATTCTACCAACACAACCCAACAGTGCAGGGCCAAACAACCAGTAAGACTCCCTAAGCGGGAGATAAGCGACCGTAGGTCACTTATCTCCACAAATAGGGCAAAAATTTGTTTTTCCAAAATCTTCCTGATTCATGTTGATGACATGAGTGTAGACATACTGTGTAGTGATTTTCGTGATTTTAGGGCAAAATCTGTAGGAGCAGTGTCCAAAAATGTGTTTTTAAAAATCGGCCTGAAGGTGGCGCTATATGGGACAGATTCATGTTGATGGGATGAGGGTAGACATATTGTGTAGCAATTTGCGTGATTTTAGGGCCAAAGCTGTAGGAGCAGTGGCCAAAAATGTGTTGTAAAAATCGGCCTGAAGGTGGCGCTAGAAGAGGGCCATGTGAGAAATGAGGGGTGGGGTCTCCGCGTTGCCTTGGCGGACGAATAGGTACCGGCCCCGGCTCTCCCGGACGCTCCTAGCCCGAGTTACGGCATTTTATGTGAGCTGCAGTGGAGGGGGTCCTCCACTGGGGGCGTCACCACTTTTGCATCCGTTCTGGAGCACCAGGAGTGGGTGGTCCCCGGGAATTCCCCGTGAGCAGCCCCGTTGGGGTGGTCATTTGGTCATTTTTGCACATTTGGTCATTTTTTACACCTGGGGGTCCCCGGGGGACCTGGGGGTCCCTGAAGCTCCGGGGGTCCTTGGAGGTTGTAGTTTGGCAGGTAAGGAGTGTGTGTGCAAAATGTGGCATGGATCGGGGCAACGGTTGTGGAGATATGAGCAGGGCAAAAGTGTGACGTGTGACGTGTGACTGACTCACTGACTGACTGACTGACTGACTGACTGACGCACGGACAGCCGGTGGAGGTTTTGGTAGTAAATGCGACCTACGGTCGCAATAAGAGTCCATAGTCAGTGCAAATAAATCAAGAAAAAAGCAAGAATAAAAAATAAAGCAACAAAGGAGGAATGTGTGCGAAGCTCAACCATTTAGGTCAGCTTTGCTGCTGCTGCTGTGTGGTGGCTGAGGGCGATAACATCGGGGCTGCTTTGACCGAAATAAAAACCGTGGCATGCGTGCCCACATGTGCTGCCAACCCCATCAGTTCCTCTTCAGATGGCATGGCATAGGAGCTCCCAGCGGATGGGCCACTGCCCACTGATACGGGCATAGAGCATCGCAGTTGAAGCCCCACCCCGTCCTCACTCTGGTGTCGGAAGCGTTTTCCGCATTCATTTCTTCCATAGACATTTCATAAAGTATTTATTTAAACGTTTTTAAGCCTTGGACAAAGCCACCTCGGCTGGAGAGGGATCATGTCAATATTCAAATTTTTTTGAATGCAAAGATTAATTAGAAAGCTGAAAAAAAGGACAGGGTACAAGACTGTGTACATCATTATCTTTAAAATCGCGGGAACTACACTCCCAGAATGCCTTGCGAATGTTGTTGTTGTTTCCTGAAATACAGCCCTTAAATCACGCTCAGTTTCGTTTTCCAGGCCAGCATATGGCCTGAAATGTAGTGATTGTCATCACTGTGGACGCTCTTATCGTCATCTTTAACACAGTGCATCATATTTGTAAAAGAAAGTATTCGCTCACGCAGTTCTGCTGATGTGCAATAATCTGCCGGGCAGACAGGGGGCAGTAAGCTACTTCCGCGGTAACCGCAAGATATGTGAAAGAAGAAGAAGCTAGACCAATCACAGACGTCGTTTTTACGTTTAGCAGCATGGGAAATGCAGTTCTTCTCGATTAAAAATCTTGATTAAAACGTGTTTTTACTAAAACTAGAGTGATTGCATACATACTCGGGGGTTCTACAGGAGCATATGGAACCATTTTACAACCACCAGCCTAGTGGTAAGTGTACATTGAATTGCTACGACTTTGTGGCTGATAATGAAAAACCCTATGGTAAATATGAATGGCCAGCTTGCTTCCGACACCTCACTGCGATGCTCTATAGCAACCATCCTGTCCAGGCCAGGTATCCCTGCACCCAGCGGATGGGCCACTGCCCACTGATACAGGCCCAGCAACCATCCTGTCCATGCCAGGTATCCCTGGGCCCAGGGGCTGTGCCATCCATGCCACCACTGGGGCGGCATAGCTCAGGGGTAGAGAAACTGGTATTAGAGCACGAAGGGTATAAATCCCGAAGGGTTCCCAGTTCGAATCCGGGCTCCCCCTGAGTTAATGTCGAAGGGTCCTTGGGCAAGACTCTGAACCCCTAATTGCCTCCGGTGAGTAGGTTGGTGCCTTGCATGGCTTCCTCCGCCACCGGTGTATGAATGTGTGTGTGAATGGGTGAATGTAATGCATAATCTATGTAAAGCGCTTTGGATTAAAAGCGCTATATAAATGCACCATTTACCATTTACCATTTGCAAATAAATCAAGAAAAAAGCAAGAATAAAAAATAAAGCAACAAAGGAGGAATGTGTGCGAAGCTCAACCATTTAGGTCAGCTTTGCTGCTGCTGCTGTGTGGTGGCTGAGGGCGATAACATCGGGGCTGCTTTGACCGAAATAAAAACCGTGGCATGCGTGCCCACATGTGCTGCCAACCCCATCAGTTCCTCTTCAGATGGCATGGCATAGGAGCTCCCAGCGGATGGGCCACTGCCCACTGATACGGGCATAGAGCATCGCAGTTGAAGCCCCACCCCGTCCTCACTCTGGTGTCGGAAGCGTTTTCCGCATTCATTTCTTCCATAGACATTTCATAAAGTATTTATTTAAACGTTTTTAAGCCTTGGACAAAGCCACCTCGGCTGGAGAGGGATCATGTCAATATTCAAATTTTTTTGAATGCAAAGATTAATTAGAAAGCTGAAAAAAAGGACAGGGTACAAGACTGTGTACATCATTATCTTTAAAATCGCGGGAACTACACTCCCAGAATGCCTTGCGAATGTTGTTGTTGTTTCCTGAAATACAGCCCTTAAATCACGCTCAGTTTCGTTTTCCAGGCCAGCATATGGCCTGAAATGTAGTGATTGTCATCACTGTGGACGCTCTTATCGTCATCTTTAACACAGTGCATCATATTTGTAAAAGAAAGTATTCGCTCACGCAGTTCTGCTGATGTGCAATAATCTGCCGGGCAGACAGGGGGCAGTAAGCTACTTCCGCGGTAACCGCAAGATATGTGAAAGAAGAAGAAGCTAGACCAATCACAGACGTCGTTTTTACGTTTAGCAGCATGGGAAATGCAGTTCTTCTCGATTAAAAATCTTGATTAAAACGTGTTTTTACTAAAACTAGAGTGATTGCATACATACTCGGGGGTTCTACAGGAGCATATGGAACCATTTTACAACCACCAGCCTAGTGGTAAGTGTACATTGAATTGCTACGACTTTGTGGCTGATAATGAAAAACCCTATGGTAAATATGAATGGCCAGCTTGCTTCCGACACCTCACTGCGATGCTCTATAGCAACCATCCTGTCCAGGCCAGGTATCCCTGCACCCAGCGGATGGGCCACTGCCCACTGATACAGGCCCAGCAACCATCCTGTCCATGCCAGGTATCCCTGGGCCCAGGGGCTGTGCCATCCATGCCACCACTGGGGCGGCATAGCTCAGGGGTAGAGAAACTGGTATTAGAGCACGAAGGGTATAAATCCCGAAGGGTTCCCAGTTCGAATCCGGGCTCCCCCTGAGTTAATGTCGAAGGGTCCTTGGGCAAGACTCTGAACCCCTAATTGCCTCCGGTGAGTAGGTTGGTGCCTTGCATGGCTTCCTCCGCCACCGGTGTATGAATGTGTGTGTGAATGGGTGAATGTAATGCATAATCTATGTAAAGCGCTTTGGATTAAAAGCGCTATATAAATGCACCATTTACCATTTACCATTTTTACCACTGGTGCCAGACTGGATTCCACCCAGCAATCCATTCATTTCAAAGGCTTTTTTATGGATCAGGTTTGCAGTGTGGTTTTCAAAGGCGAGGGAGGCAGACTTTAAAGTCAGATACATTAGGGCTGGGATGCGATTAAAAATGTTAATCTAATTAATTACAGGCTCTGTGATTATAATCGCAATTAATCGCATTTTAATCGCACATTGATATTTGACCTGAGAAGCATTTTTTTCAAGTAAAACACATTTTGTTGTACGAGGGAATCAACAAGTGAGTTTTTTAAATCTAAATTTCGCATCCACTGAGCCAAGCAAAGTGCTCTGATCGGCTACTTCTCCCTTTGCGTTTGTTGTCTCTTCTTGGTTGGTGCATCGCTATGATCAGTATGCCCGAAACTGAAGGTTCTGTGGTGTAAAAACTAAGTGCGATTTAGAAAAAAAAAACGTAATTTTTTTTAATCGCGTTAATTTTCTGTAATTAATTAATCGCAATTAATCAGTTAAAGTCCCAGCCCTAATATATATATATATATATATATATATATATATATATATATATAATTTGTTTTGCCTTTCATTTGGGTAGGACTCGTAATTGATTTCCGACTTTCCAAATGTCAAGTTGGAAAAGATTAGAACAAAAAAAAGTTCTAAAATCAACCGGCAATATGGTTACGTTGATTGGGTCGGTATCTTGGGGTTTGGGCTTTTCCTGTTACACAACACTGATGATAGTAGAAATACAGTTCCTACGAAACAGTGTGGGCTCGCATGTAACTTGCATGAGGGTGGGTCAAGGTTTCAGATTCAATTGGCGGGCGGCGGGCAGGCAGGTTATCACCACTCTCACGTGCAAAAAATAAATACGAATAATCACCTGTTCTTATATGCCTTTTATTCTTAATAAGAGTTGGCCTATAAGAATAAGAATACAATGTTTTGAATACGAGCACGAGCGAGCGAGTTTTAAAATGCGCCAGAGGTTTCTCCTCCGCTCCTTGGTGTGAGGACAAAAAGCAAAAAGACATTCATTCAAAGACGTTCATTCTCTCTAAATCGCGGGGGCATTGTCGGGGTATGATGGCGTTCCAGGTTTTATGTCAATCATTTATAACATTAAAAAAGACAAAGGCATAATAAAAATCAAACCTCGGTTCGAAGTGAAGCGGTGGACAGATAAAACCTCTATTCTGAATGTATTTGGAGAGCCGGTATGACAGTTGGTATAATAGGTTGAAGGCCAAATTATCATGTGAAGCTTGACCAATCCTCAAAGTATCCATTCATCTGACCGGGAGGGACACCGCACACATATTCTGGATGTACAGGACATATAAAGCCTATTCATTCTGAACTGAAATGACCATATATGGACATGGGACACACATTACGACACCTATTCATTCTGGACTGATATTTTGCACGTACGGGACAGGAAAACCTGTTCATTCTGGCCTGGAGTGACCATATATGGACATAAGGTAACGGAAATTCTGTTTTTGAAAAAGCCTGTTCATTCTGGACTGAAGTGACCTTATATGGGCGTGATACACACAAAGCCATTCATTGGAAGCGGTTTCCACCACTTCAAAAAGGAGTCTGTGGGAGTCATGCTTACTCAGTTATTGGTTATGTGAAAGTCCTATGATGTCATGACATCTGACATCATACATACTGTACCAGTAAGACACCTTAGGGTTAAACAATAAACTGAATCCCTTTTATGCCCATATATGGAGATCCCTGTCTGTAGAACCAGCCACACAGATATGGGCTGTCTTCCTCCATATATGGGCATTCCCATTTGAGGTCTTGTTAGATATGGGCTTAATATTGATGACATAAGGGATTTACTTCCATATATAAGGGCATGAAATGGATTCTGTTAGTGTGGTTCCCCTGACATCACAGTGATGTCAGGTCGTGATATCAGAGCATCAAACCCACAGACCGAAATAAAAGCGAACAGACAAACCCGACAGACGTCCGGACGGACAGAGACATGATGTGCCGTTTCTCATACTAAACTGTGACCTGAGTTTTTCCTTTGTTGCAAGAGAAATGGCCAAGATGGACAGTAAGTGTGTTACAGAAAAAGATCTTCCTATTTTGTAGAAATAGGAAGATCATTGTAGAAAAAAGAAAGAGTTTCAGTCAAATAAGAGAAATTGCTTGGTTAAAGGAGTAGTTCACCCCCAAAAGATTTTTCTATGGATTACTCACCTCATCAATAATATTGTTTAGTTTTTGTCGCATTCTTAAGCCGATAATTTGATAATTGCGACCGTCAGGGAGCAGTTTACTATGAAAACCTCCACCGGCCGTCCGTCCGTCGGTCGGTCGGTCGGTCGGTCGGTCGGTCGGTCACACGTCACACCTTTGCCCTGCTCATATCTCCGCATCAGTATATAGGGCTTGTTTGTTTATTGTATGACATCACGCCACATCATCAGCTGTGGACTCTGTGATGTCATCGTATCGCATCAGTATATAGGGCTTGTTTGTTTATTGTATGACATCACGCCACATCATCAGCTGTGGACTCTGTGATGTCATCGTATCTCCATATATGGCCATCTCCGTATATGGAGATATAAGTCGTCCATGCCCAAGTATGGGCTGGTGAGGTCAGACTTTGTGTGATGCGTAGGTTATCTCCATATATGGAGATTCAACATTCCAGGCAATGCTCTCTTCCCTGGTGAGAATTGCCCCTTTATATAGGGCTTGTTTGTGTATTGTATGACATCACGCCACATCATCAGCTGTGGACTCTGTGATGTCATCGTATCTCCATATATGGCCATCTCCGTATATGGAGATATAAGTCGTCCATGCCCAAGTATGGGCTGGTGAGGTCAGACTTTGTGTGATGCGTAGGTTATCTCCATATATGGAGATTCAACATTCCAGGTGTAACTATGGCTACCCGTATGACGTGAGAGGTGGAGGTTGTTGCGACCGTCAGGGAGCAGTTTACTATGAAAACCTCCACCGGCCGTCCGTCCGTCCGTCCGTCACACGTCACACGTCACACCTTTGCCCTGCTCATATCTCCGCATCAGTATGACATCACACCACATGTGTACACAAACCTTTGTGTACGTTGCTGTGGCAACAGTCTGTTGTTGCTGGTCTGTTAGCGTACGTTAGCAACCACCTTAGCAACCATGGTTTTACCCTAGCAACCAACTGTTTACCCTAGCAACCAACTGTTTACCATAGCAACCATGTTTTTTTACCCTAGCAACCAACTGTTTACCAGAGCAGGGATTTCTCCATAATATATGGGCATAAAAGGGATTCTGTTAGGGATCTCCATATATGGGCATAAAAGGGATTCTGTTAGGGATCTCCATATATGGGCATACAAGGGATTCTGTTAGGGATCTCCATATATGGGCATAAAAGGGATTCTGTTAGGGATCTCCATATATGGGCATAAAAGGGATTCTGTTAGGGATCTCCATATATGGGCATAAAAGGGATTCTGTTAGGGATCTCCATATATGGGCATAAAAGGGATTCTGTTAGGGATCTCCATATATGGGCATAAAAGGGATTCTGTTAGCTGTTAGTGATCTCCATATATGGGCATAAAAGGGATGCTGTTAGGGATCTCCATATATGGGCATAAAAGGGATTCTGTTAGGGATCTCCATATATGGGCATGAAAGGGATTCTGTTAGGGATCTCCATATATGGGCATAAAAGGGATTGTATCCCAGATGATGCCCTGTTAGGAGATCCACACTAACAGAATCCATATATGGTCCTACCGACAGCTGCTATAAGCCAACCCTGGCGATAAGGTCTGAGTCGAAGAAATGCTTCTTTCCTGGCAAGAATTGCCCCTTTATACTGTAGGGCTCGTTTGTGTATTGTATGACATCACGCCACATCATCGGCTGAGGACTGTGTGATGTCATCATATCTCCATATATGGAGACATAAGTTGCTCATGCCCAAATATGGGCTGGTGAGGTCAGACTTAGTGTGATCCGTAGGTTATCTCCATATATGGAGATTCAACTTCAATGAGTAACCATGGCAAACTGTCAACTGCCCGTATGTCTTGATAATTGGTAAAACAAACTTTTGGCCTATTTATGGAGATAAGCGACCAACGGTCGCTTATCTCCCGATTAGGGAGTCTTACTGGTAATAAATGTACCTCAAATTATTGGATTAGGAATGCGACAAAAACAATTCTTTTTTTTATTGAACTCAAGTCTCCATGGAGTGAGTAATGGACAGATGGTCTGCCACGGGGTCTCCTCCCAGAGGGACGTGCATCGAGGACCTTACGGGGTCTCCTCCCAGAGGGACGTGCATCGAGGACCTTACGGGGTCTCCTCCCAGAGGGACGTGCATCGAGGACCTTACGGGGTCTCCTCCCAGAGGGACGTGCATCGAGGACCTTCCTAGCAAGGCGCTCGGAGGCATGCGTAGGCCTACTAGATGCCCCAAGCACTACAGTAAGCTGACTCCTTTCCAAGCGTAAGAGCAGCGGGTTTACTCCAACTTTTTAGGCCGCTGTGGCTTCACAACCCAGCAGCAGGACAATGACAACAAAGGTAAGAAGCAGGGAAGTGGAGCAACTCAGATAAACTTACTGTGTTTTTATCAAGCACACATCAGACAAGAGACTTTCTGGGACTGTCTTTGTACTGCTTGTCTAAATGGAAGGAGGAGGTGAAGTTAACTGGAATCGGTGCCTTCCTTGTTGCCTATTCATTCACTTTCTGGCAGACGTTGATAGAATCACCTTGGCTTTGGTGCAGTCCCAGGATGACACACTGAAATATTACCCCAGCCTGTTTGTGACTGTAGGGATTTAATAACCTGTCCTAGAATGTTACCTTTATCCACCGTAGCCTCCTGGACAGGGAGAAGAGGGCCTTCGTAGGTATGGCAACATGATTGGTGTCTTGCACGCGCGACACCAGTCATGTTGCCATACCTTAGCAACAGGCATGATATATTTATTTTAAGAAGTATATATAATTATATATACCTAAAATATAATTATAATACCTTGTTAAAGTGACCATTTTGTTGAATTTTGCATTTGTAGTTATTTTACTGTAATTTACCAACATAATAACCAGCACAGATAGACAAAGAGACATTCATGGATTCATATTTAGAAATAACTTTTATCTTCCCCCTGGACCCAGGGTATGGCAGCTGCATACCCCTGGACCCCCCTGGACCCAGGGTATGGCAGCTGCATACCCCTGGACCCCCCTGGACCCAGGGTATGGCAGCTGCATACCCCTGGACCCCCCTGGACCCAGGGTATGGCAGCTGCATACCACTGCCATACCCAATTGACACCCCTGTAGGAGGCTCAGGGTTAGGGCAGGGGTGTGGCACCAAATCCTGGGCCCTGGGTACAAGGATTCACTGTGGGCCCCCCATGAATGTTCTTCATAGGGGGAGGGGGTTTAACCCATTTAGACTGGGAACATATTATTACTCGTTATTTTGTGCTTTAACCATTGAAAAATAGAAGATCTACAAGCTCACAGCGCGGCACCGAGTGCCGCGCTGCAAGCTTGAAGATCTGCCATTTTAGAGAAATCGTGAATATTAGAATTTTGACCCGATTTTATAAGTGTCTTTTGAATCCTCCTAAGGTTTTTTGAAAAAACATATTTTTCTATGTCAGCAATCTGGCCAGCCATCGTCAAAGAAAAGGTCCTTTTCACTTAACTGGAGCTCAGTTAGTCTGTTCTTGAGAGACTACTATGTCAGTGGTTCTCATGTGAAGGACCCCCCAAAATGATATGTATTTGGCCACGGACCTCCCATCTCAAAGCATTTAGTTCCAGGGACCCCCCAGAAGCAAAGTTTGAGTTACAAAAGTTTGCTTAAAAATACATATATTCAAAGATTTGCACACATTTTCAAGACCTTTTCAAAAATAGCAGATCTACAAGCTCGCAGCGCGGCACTCGTTGCCGCGCTGTGAGCTTGTATATCTGATATTCTTCAATAGTTAAAGCATTCGATATAATTCTAGGTCTAAATGGGTTAACCCATTTAGACCGCATTATTTCTCATTATTTTGTGCTTTAAAGTTATACCATGTAACCTTTTTTATAAAACAAATCTTAAAATGGTCCTAGCTGTTAAATCGCTAAAGTTTTAGAACCCCCACTCCGTTATTTTCAGCTTCTAAAGCCTTCTCTTTATATGTTTTCTATGATCCCTGCCCGGGACCGGTTTTCGCGGAAAAATTGCGTCATCACACTACCGGCCAATCACAGCGAGGGTTATACACTGCCGGCCAATCACAGCGCAGATCATACACTGCCGGGCTCTCTGGTGGGTTTAGGAAACACGCCTTCAGGAAGTACACTGCAGTGTTTACACT